>NC_079453.1:11637750-11885250 GCF_903798145.1 Danio aesculapii
GATGTATGTTTATTCTACGCTGCATGAAAGATCAGACAGAGACGCTGGACAAACCTTCAATGTTATGTTTTGCTAGTACTTTATTTGCTGATTAATTGTGATTTTTGACAAGCAGCATGTTTCTCTTTCTATTTCTCAGTGCGAGCTGTCAGATTTGAATTTCATTCATTCATTTTCTTTTCAGCTTAGTGTCTTTATTAATCTTGGGTCGCCACAGTGGAATCAACCACCAACTTATCCAGCATTTGTTTTACGCAGCGAATGCCCTTCCAGCCGCAACCCATCACTGGGAAACATCCGTACACATTCATTCACACAAACACTCATACACTACCGTCAATTTTAGCATACCCACTTCACCTGTACGTGAATGCGAACATGGGGAGAACATGCAAACTCCACACAGAACGTGCTACCCACTGCGCCACCGCATCGCCCCAGATTTTAATTTGAGCAGTTTATGATGTTTTAATCACACCGGTGAGATCGATCACTTCAGAGACATCGCTGGAATCATATGCGTGAAAGGGTATTTTCATTTTTTGGTCAACTATTCCTTTAAAGATGAAAACATGACTTTGAGACAGGGCAGATGCATAGGAGAAAACTGATGGAGATGGAAAAGGACTGACCTTCATGATCAAGAAGAGGATAAGAATGACAAAGATGCTGACGTCAGGATGAAACCACACAGCAGAGCGTCCGAGTCCAGGCGGGAAGGGGGATCCCCATATTTTAGTCCAGGTGAAGTTATCAAACAGAGAGTTGATGCACTCCCTGGGCATCAGCTGCAGGATATAACAAAAAAGCCAAAAATCAAAATAAGTATTTCAACAATCCAGACAACTTTCAACATTATACCATGACTAAAAAACATAAACAATAGTGTAGTGGTTCTCAATCTTTGTGACTTTAGGGCCAACCGTTCATCACAATGTTTGTTTTTAAATTTTTGTGAACATACCTAGTTTCTGTACATTAAAAATATAGTTCACACCAAATTTTGTCGTGAATTACTCTCAGATTTCCTGGATTTGGTTTCCTGGGCAGTATTCTGTTTTCTCTTTCCGCTACTTCAGGGAAACTGAACTTCAACACATAAGAGTAAACAAAGCAGAATTTAGCCCAATCCCAATTTTACCCCTTAGCCCTTCCCCTTCCCCCTACCCCTCGTTTTGCACATGCACGCCAAGGGGTAGGGGTGTCCCAATTCGTTTAGCTTGAAGGCGTAGGGCTAAACGAAAGGGGTGAATACCACTTCGAACGAAGATTTTTCAGGACCACACTCGAAACCAAGGGGTAAGACAATTACCCAGAATACTCCAGCCACAACAGCAGTATTGCTGAACCCGGAGGTAAGGAGATCCACAAATTAGTATTTTTGTCATTATTACAAATTTTTACGACAAACAAACATATGTTGTAATATATTCATAACCGTGTTCATGTTTTCTCGTCATGCTTAAAAAAAAAAAAAAAAAAAACCCCCGCTAAATTTCGCGACCTATAATCTCTAATAGTAACTCCTGTACAGCAGCCCCACAACGTTCTGACACTTGACGACACTGGAATACCCTGTCAGTTATGTCTAGTGGCTGAGAATGATCTTTTTACAGTGTCTGCTGTAATGTTAATGTTTTTTGTGTGTCTACATAGATGTGGAAATTCCACTGTGTAAATGCACAGTATTACGATCTTATTGCCATATTATATCGTCATGATAACATGATATATGCCCTCAGTGATTACCTGAAGATAAATACCAAAAAATAATGCAACTCTAATAACTACAGCAGTTGCGATCATCTGATCTCACATGAAGAAAAAGATTGTGATGACATATGATGACGCGTGCAGGTGCTGTAGTGCTGTCCCAATTCTTAGGGGTAAATTTTGAAGCCCTTCCCCTTAATCCTCGGTTGTAAGGGGAAGGGGTAGGGGTACAAAATAGAATTGGGATTGGGCCTTAGTACCATTATCGCAGTAATTGTCAACCACCACGGAGGGATTCACTCATGCAAATATCTCTGATAATCTAATAATCCATATCGTTTGCAAATATTTGTGAAATGTAGCAAAATTACAGTCGCAGTCGATAGTCCAATGCCGACTACACATTCATTCTACACACTGAATCAGGCCAACGAGCTCTCATGAGAGCTGACATGTGGATCACACCAAAAAAACTAGCCAGATCGAAGAAACCCAATGGCCAACCATCAGCTTCGTCCAGGCCTTAAGTAAAACTGGTATTACTGACAACTCACATCAGAAAATTTATAAAGGGTTCTTTCTTTTAAAAGACAATATTGTGCACCTTTAGACTTCTAGATTTTGAGGCTCCTTACATTTAAAGATAATATCTAATAAAGGCTCTGATGATCTTTTTTATTGTTCTTACTTTCATGCTAGTTTTTCTCCACTTGAGAAACGTTTCAAAGCTTCATGAGGCCTTTTTAGTAGGCATTAGATGTTAATACTAATTCTAATATAGTTATCTTTTTTACCATAAATTTTTACCATAAATTAAAACTCTATTATGAATTAACAAATACTCCTAATCTGACCTCTCCAGCCATGAACTGCCCAAAGCCTGGCGGGAATGTCAGCGTTGTAACCACCAAGGTCACAACAGCAGGGAAAACCAGCCGGCTAGGAGAGAAATGAGATTTAGCATTTAGTATTTTGCTTGTACACTCATTTTAAAGATTGTATTACAGTAGGAAAAAACCCTTAACATTTTTTTAAAGGGGTGGTCCACTACGAAATCATATTTTAAACACTAGTTGATATGTAATGTAGCAGTGTGAACATAAACAACATCTCTGAATGTAATACGGTCAAAGCTCAATGCAATGGGAGACATTAGCTTTTACAGAGTTAGCTTAGCAAAGCCTATAGCGAACTAAGTTTGGGGACTACAAAAAATACATTCAGGTTAATGAAGTCATACACCTCGCGCAGCGTATGGGTGTGGCCAGAGGCACTGTAATATTACAGCAGAGAAAGCTAAAATGCCGTCCAAACGCTGCTTTTCCACAGAGCTTGTTCTGCTTCTGTATTAGGTCTTCCAAAAGGCGATGACACAAAGAGAGAAGAGCTTACGGTGTAATTTTAATTATGTTCCAGAGAATTATAAAAAAAAAAAATATATATATATATATATATAGCAAGCATTTGACAAAGGACAGCTTCCAGAATCTCTCCCAGTTCAGTGCTGGATTTGGATAACTCCTCAAAGAAGGAGCAGCTCCAATCCAAATAGAAGAAACTGTGGGTTGTGAGCCACAACCTGTAAGTATTTTTATTTGTTAAAATTGATCTATTACATGCATAGTTTCCAGCGTTAACTATATGTTGTAGCAAGCATGTAAACAAGGATGTAAACAACGAAAAATGCTGTTTGGCACCGCTAACAATTTAGCTACAAATTCATATTTATCATTTATTATTTACTCCTGTAAACATCCACAATCTTCACCTATGCAGGCACTTTCCCTGCATTCTACATCTCAATAACAAACTCCCAAATGATTTGGGAAAGTTACATATGCTTATTCCAAATATATGTGAAAGACACTTTTCAGATTTTATTTTAGAGAGCAGGCATGAGGTTTAGCTCAAGAAATCCTGTCAGGCAAAAAAAGCGGTGTCCTTTTCATTTTCTGTCTGATTCAGGCTCAAACTGATACAGCTAACAGCTACTCTAAGGCTACGTTCACACTGTGAGGCTTAGTGCTCAAATCTGATTTTTACTCAGATCTGATTTTTTTTGTATGGCTGTTTGCAAGATCTTTTTCCTAAACTAACCCACATGCGCAAAAGTACAGATACGGACAGCATAAAATGTCTAATTATGCACACAATGTGTATACTGTATGAAGTAAGCACGTTGTCAGATCATGCTTATGATTATTACTCTTTTCACAGACAACCATGGTGTATTTCATGAACTATAAAGGGTTGTTCTGCTACTACTAATGTGTATTTCGGCATTTGAGACCTAAAATAAGTCTCTTGTGATTGAAAACACTGATCATTTGTGATTTATGTCAAGCGCGGCGCATGGCGCTCTGACCACTGGTGTAGTGAACTCATCAAGGGTTAATGAGCAGCCGGAGACTGAACTGTGAAGGCAGAGCTGGTTTATCTCTGTTTGCGGAGTTATTTAATTTTACTGCGTTATAAACAGCAGGACACGTGCAGAAGGGAGGTTTGGGTGCTCGAGTACCTGCCTTTTTTTCTCTCGGAGAGAAAGTTCCCCGTCCTTTGCACACGGATCCCCTATCCTCAACACCCACGATGCTCTTCAGCTTCGCGATCAACCCGTGCCTCAATCGTTAAACAGATTAGTTAACAAGCACCAGTTTTGCCTTCAAAAGCTTTTTCAACATGAACAACCAACTTTCTGTGGTACAGTAACAAACCTGTGTGCTATTCTACTCTGCTGCTGAGGAGTAGATGATGTTTGCAGCACAGAATGATGACGCATGTCGCTCGAACATTATGTAAAAGTCGCTCGAAGTCACATGAAATCCGACATAACCGTTCACACTACGGTCGCATTGCAAAACACCAGATCTGTGTCTGATTTAAGACTACATATAAAAGTGGCACAGATCTAACCTGAAAAGATCAGATTCCATGCGGTTAGGGCTGTTCACACTGTCATCACCTGAGTCACATGAGTGGGGGGGTAATCAGATTCGGGCCACATTTGCCTTCAGTGTGAATGTAGCCTAATTGACAGTATTTACACAGCAGAGGCACAGTGTGTGCTATTAGAAGCATGACACTTTTCCTAGTGACGTAGAGCCGATCCGAGAAGCACAGCACATTATGTGCTCAATCAGAGCCTTTTGAGGGCGGGCCTTTCGGAGGAACTTGAAAATATGACAGTGGTTTTCATGTTAGCTGAGTAGCAGTATATAATCCAAGTAAGATATATGAAAAAATAACGTGATTTTTTACAAATGAGGCATGAGCACAAATTACTTTGCATCTTATTAACACAATTAATCTTAAAAATACACTCTGGACCACCCCTTTAAGGTTCATATAATCTGTTTTCATTCGCTGCTTAAGGATTCTTACTGTTTAGTAAGGAATCGTGTGAGAATGTTTGATCTTCTCATGAACAGGACAACTTGACGATTCAGGTAAACAAAGAAAGCGCCCAGAAATCCACAAGAAATCCTGTCGGGGAAAAAAGACAAAGACAAAAAAGCATAAACAAGAAAACATTCATCTATAGTTCACCAAAAGTGTTTTTTCATTGTAGCATTTTCTTTTCAATTTAATAATAAAAACACAATACTAAATTAGTAATTTCACCAAAATGAGTCAGTTAAACAAAGTGGCAAAAATAAATCACTGATAACTGAAAATAAACTGAAAAATAAAAACACTGATATCTGCTCACTTTAATCACTGACAGTAATAATGCATAATTTTAAAGTGCTCAGGTGTGCGAGTGTGTCAAGTGTTACAGTATGGCACACAAACACACACACAGCTTCAGGATTGTGCCCTCACCACGAACGGCATGCTCTCGCCCCGCGCTCTCACCCAATAATGGCGAACGCTGGGAGCTCCTGCAGGTCGAACGGAAAATCCATGCGGAAGTTGGTGCGGAAGAGAGCAGTGATGGTGACTGAAACAACAGAAATGAGACATCTGATCATTTCAGTGCTGCCGAGACCCAAAGTCTGCTTCATTCTGGGATATTGTTTAGTACCTCACCTGCATCCTTATTGAACACAGACAGCACTCTGAAAATAAAAGCGCTGAATGTTGCAGCAAAGTAGCCTCTCCAGTAGTTTCTCACAGCAAAGTAGGTTGACGTAACTTCAATGCTGAACAAAACACCTGGATAAGCATTATAAACATTTACAGTCATTTACAGCAGACATTTTCAAACTTCCAACATAAAAATATTAAGAGGTCCTATAATATTTTTATTAAATATAAAAAAAAAAACATACAAAGGTTTAGGGTTATATTTATGCCCAGACAGAATCTGTTGTTGTTGTAGTTGTTGTTGTTGTTGTTTTTTTTTTGGCTATCTCTATGCAGAAAGAAAAATTAGAGATAAATACTGAAACTTTTATTTTTGTTTTACAATGCAAAATCAAGCAATTAAAACCATTTGTTTGGTAAACAAAGCTACAGTAGCCCTCTCATATAATACAGCCACTATAAGACAGAAAATATTACTTCAATATGTACACAAATCACACATACCGGTATTGTAATACAAATAATACATAGATCATTGTGGATGCAGATTCCGTATGGGTCGATTATATACAGCATTAACAAGAACAAACACTAAAGGTGCTTTAATAAGATGGATGACTACATTTTTGGGTTTTAATTGAGATGCTGGACTCATGTTTACTGGAAAAACATGTTTTCTTTTTGTTATTTTGCTAGATGACTGCAGTAGCACAGAACACTCAACATTTTCAAGTTAAGAAAACATGCAAATAGAAAAAAAATACTGACAAATTGAGAAACATCATCAATTTGACAACACACAAGCATAAAAATTTCCACAACACAAGCAAATTCAGAAACGTACTGCAAATATCAGAAATCTGTCGGGGTCCCCAAAAAGTGATGAACCGGTTGCTTCCTGCTCAGTCAACAGTGTTGTCGGAGATCAGAGAGGTGTGTTTTTTGTTTAATTTAACAACCCAATTATTATGATCTAAAAAGTTGCACAATTAACACTAAATTACCACGGACTCTAAACAAGAAAGCAGTGTTGATCACTTTCTGTTCTCTCTATTTGAATAGATATTTGTGCTATTTCTTAACTTGCAGTGGATTTGAGCTCTCTCTGCAACTTTACACCTGACACCTAATTAGCTTTACTTATATAACTGTTAATTAGCACAGTGGTCCCCAACCACCGTGGATCAATTGGTACCGGGTCACACAAGAAATCATTAATTATTTCTGTTTTATTTGTTATCTGAGTCTGAAAGATCTTTTATTTTGAAAAATGACAGTATTCTCTCTGTTACATCTTGGTCACTTGAGCGCCCAAATTTAACCCAAAAGCAGCAAAATGAGTAAGAAACAGACGTCTTTGGAAAGTTTCTTTGCTAAGTGAAAAAGGCCCAGTGAAGGACCCACGAACTGCAAAGGAATAGATCCGCAACCCATTTGTCAACAAATCAGGTGAATCGATCATGACAGTGCAAGAAGATCAACTGCTAGAGATAGCAAATAACGGCGGCCATTTTAATGGCCGTTTGCATATTACACCTTTTCTAGAGTTCGCACAAGTTTGTTTTTTCCAATGGAGGTGAGCGATTTGCGCGCACAAGCGGGGTAATGCGCTTGCACCTTCCAGACGCACCCAGTTGAATGAATCCCACGAGTGCACTACAAGTCACATGACAAGAATTGACTGATCAGCTTCAGCTTGTATGGAATATACACATTACGGTAGACTAATTACCTCAGACAAGCACAGAACACCCAAACACTGCAGTGCTTTTGAATTTTCTCCATAAATAAAACTTGTATCAGAGTTGCAGCAATGTTTTGTCAGCTTGTCACACTCTGAGAAAACGGTTGATGGTCACCTAGCAAACTATAACCTACAAAACACGACTACACCCCCCCCCGGTCCATGGTAAATTTGTCAAGCGTTGACCAGTCCGTGCTGATAAAAATTTATTAGCATTAGCACAAATATCTAATAAGTAGACCCACACAGAATCTGCCCTTAAATAAACCCTGCAAAAAAACACTGATGACAGACTTTGGTTAAGAAATTAGAATGACCAAAACAACATTTCAGATGTTTTACAATGTGGTCTGTCTGCTGATTAGTCTGTTAATGCCTTCCCATTGCACCCATTTTTGTTATCACATGATCAAGTTTGTCCTACTCAGGATATGCACATTTTCAAAATGTATGCTCATTTAGGCGTTCTGTTTTCATGGAATATTACAAAATGCACAAACAAATAGGTGGGATGTGGACAAAAGAGAGAGTCACGTGTTTCCAGCAATTTGTTGAATCAATGCCATTGAGTTGATAGGCCTAAGCCAGTTTGTCCCAGAGCAAGCAAGATGTACCTAATAAAAGTGGTTGGTGACTGAATTTCAGAAAAGAAGCTGAAACTGCAAGCAAAATTACTTCACCAATTACAAAAATGCACTTCACCTCCTAAAGGGGTTCCAAAACAGCATCCGACCCCCACAGCACAGCCCACAGTGAGGATGTCTGTATAACAATATGGGCTCTACTGACACAGATACAGACAAAGAAAAAAATAGAAAGAAAGAAGCGGACACAGTTGAGGGTACAGGTATAGAAAGATGGAAAATAATACACGGTAATATAAATGCCCAGGATGATTTATCAGCACTGTCCTCAAAGATAATGCGTAACAGAAAGCACCCTGTCCCGTCCCTGGATGATATACGAGCATTCCTCTGTTTTATGAATGGAGATGCCAAATGTGCGGTGCAGAATCTCCATGCACTTCTGCTTACCTGATAGACTCCAGAGAAGAACGACATAAACTTGCTGAGCACAGCGGCACAGATGCTGGCTATGTGAACAAATGGACCCTAATGCATAAAAATAGCAGAATTTAAAGGTTAGATGGAGCTGAGTTGACCCAATTGGCACTCTTGCCCACCAAATTTTAATTTTGTATAATATGAAATGGCAAACCACAGTGTATGTTACGCGAGACTGACAAGATCGAATACGTCTCACCTCTTTGCCAACCGGCATACCACTGCCCAGGCCAGCAGTGAGTCCCACCACCTTCGCAATAAATGCTTTGAGAGTCAAATACTCCTTCAGCACAACACCTCTGAGTATGGTTTTCATCTCCGGAATACCAGAGCCTAGGGGGAAATATCAGTCAGGAAAGAGAAAGGAAATTACAAAACAATCAATGTGCTCGGGGGAATAAAAAAGAAGGAATGAATCATGAAAAATCAATGTGAAACGTCTGTCATCAGAGTTAAAAATGATAATGGATTTATGTCACATTTTTTGATGACTCCAAGCTAGATATTTATTAAACTGAACTTTTTTTTTTATACAGAACTTATTTAAAAGTAAACTTTTTTCCTGCTTGTTTCCTGCAGTTTGATTTTGAATAGGTTTATGTGTATATTAGAAGTTGCCTATGTGCATTTCTATAGGGGTGCTCAACCCTGCTCCTAAAGATATACCTTCCTGCTACGTTCAGTCTAAAGCTGCCGTCACAATAGAGTTTGATAATGTGAAATTCTGTCGTGCGGCGCTGCCAAAAGAGGCGGGATTAAACAAGATGATTAGACATTAAAAAAAGCGAGCGATTGCTCCATGTTTTAATTTCTGTTCATAAGTGTCAGAGAGGTCATGTTTTGATCTTCGATTGGTCTCACGCAGTCAAGTAATGCAGTTTCGCAGGTCAGAGTTCACCAAGCTTGAACTTTGCACCGCAGCAACCTGCGAAACATGACACATGACCTCGCGTGCGTATGAATGGAAGTCTGTGGGGAGAAAAGTCCAGTGTGACCGCAGCTTAACCCTGATCAAACACACCTGAACCAATTAATCAGGCCTGAACAGCACTGGATAATTACAGGCATGTGTGTTTGATTTGGGTTGCAAACTGAAATCTGCAGATCTCCAGGGCCCAGTTTTTTTTTTTTTTATGTAATCTGGATTAAATTGGTCCAGATTTGGAAATCCCACGTTTTACTATCCAGGATTAACTGATCCATCTTACGTTTATGACACGTTTATGACACGTTTAGGACATGTTTATTACGTTTGTTTTTAAAAATAAAAAAAACATTGAGTTTGATCACTGAGATTGAAATAACAAATTTAAGGATTACCAAATCCTGTTTACCAGAGCCTTAAGTGAAGTTTATTTATAGACTAATTTCGAGAGGATCACATGTTTATGTTTGCTTGCAGCTAGTCCAGCATTATTCAATTTATGATTCACCAATCAGACGATTTCTAAGCCAATATAAATACCCTAAGTTAATATTAGTTTAGAAGAATCTCTTCGGGTTCCCCGATTTCCTCCCACCGTCCAAAAATATGCAATTTAAGTTAATTTATTAATCCAAATCGGCACCATAGACATGCTCCTAGTAAGTAGTTATCTCTTAAGAGCAATCACTAGCTGTTCATTAGCTACTACAGCAGGGGAGTTCTCGAGATCTACCTGAGCTCAATCTCCCCTCTTGCCTTGCAAATGGCTTATTTCATGTAAACAAGATTACATCTGGTCATTTCAAGCAAAGATAATACTGAAAGTATGCACCGAATGCTGATATTTTCTTACCTATATAACCTATAGGTTATAGACACTTGGGAAAATAGTCAAAAATATATATCAGTTTAATATATATAAATTTAAATATAAGTTTATATGTAAATAAAACTTATGCAATCTGCAACCCAAAATAAAAGTACAAAAACTGCCACAAAGAGAACATTTATCGGTAACCTTTTATTTTGACGGCCCATTTGAGTATTAGTAGACTGTCTGCTTAATATCTGCTGATACTGCTCCTTCAACAGACATTTAACTGACTATGAGAAACTTTGCAAGTACATGTCAACACTAACCCTAACTCTAACCCCAACCCTAACCACAACCTAACAGCCTACTTATAACCTAATGAGAATTAGTTGGCATGTAAATGCAATGTAACTTATATTCAACAAATGGACCATCAAAATAACGTGTGACCCATTTATCAATATCAACTTTTTAGATACAAAATCTATTTTAATGTACCGATCCAGCCTTATTATAATTTGTCTATGACAATAGACTAAATGCACAATAATCAACAGTTTTTTTTAAAGAAATAATAATTTATGCAGTCATTCACATGTTTAGACAGCTAATATTCCGGTGATTTGATGCTTTGCAAAAGTTTTAGACACCTTCACCAATATTGAAATGCTTTTTTGATGCAGAATTAATTTAAACAGCCAATTATCACACCGATTAATCCTCTCTGAATGTAAAACTAAATAAACTGATAAATGTTCTTGACACATAAAAGTGTAAAGCCTGCAGCCCACAACAAATGTGGAAAGTTATGGTGTATTATATTTAACAAATCGTTTACTACGAATTTTATGTAATTTTGCTCACATGGACAACTGAATGTTAATCAGATGATGTTATTATGCTGCTGTGCCATCAGGCAATCGTTGCATTGCTGATCATGATTATCGAGGATCAATAGAGCTGTCCTTCACAGCAGGCACAGTGATCTCAGATTAGTTTATCCTGTCATTTTAATCTGATTCTCGAACTTGTTTGAAGAATCCAAATAGCCAGAGATCAGTTGTCAAGATTAAAAGATCCAGGATCTGCCAAATCATCTTAGATCGTTTAAGTGAGGTACGAAGAACAGACCCCTGACGGGATCAGGATAATCCTGTTCTTTTGGATCAAACAGATCCCAATCTGACTTCAAAGTTTTGAATAACCCAAAAGGCAGGTTTGATCCAAATCAAATGTAAAATTGAATTACATGGTCTAATCTTAATTAAAAATCCCTTTGTTACTTTTGAAAAACCCATTTCCAAGAATTAATCCAATCAGCAATGCAAAATTCCACTGTATTACTTATGAAAAACTGAGCCCAGTAGCAGGGTTGGTCACCCCTGATCCTTTGGCAATAAATTGTACTATTATTAAATGTGCTACTCTTATGTTTACTAATGTTATTTTTTATCTGTATTAATACTAAGAATGTTATTTAATGTTTAAATTGTTATTACAGTTTTAGTTGTAGCTATTTTTAAACATCAACTTCAAATAAAGTGATATAATGTTTTCTTAACTACACTGTAAAAAATGTTCGGTTCCACACAATTCCTTTATGTTGTCCCAACACAAATCATTTAAGTTACCCTAATTGTTTTTACAAATTTCAGTGGATTCATCGTAAAACAATTAAGAATTGTGTTTTAACTCATTTTAAATAAGTAGTTTGAAAAAAACAGCACCGAAAATACATTTTTTTGAGTGTACTAGTTGATTTTCGTTTTCACTTAAGTTTGGTTAATGTTTATTGTATTTCTATTAACATTTTTTAAAACCAAAAGTATAGTTATTATATTAATAATTGTAAATCAGTGGTAATCATAAACACTGTTTAATCAGCAGGTGGCGATATTGAGTAGTAAGCCGTATGCAGCAGTTATCGTTGTTGAAGCTGCAAATAATTTATATTCGTAGGATATTAACAAATATAAGAAAACAGCTACTTAAATTTGTCAAATCAAAGCAGAGGGAAAGGTCAGACTACACACCAATTGCCTGAGGAGCGACCAGGTGGCAGAAAAGGGAGGCAAAAAGGATGAGCACCATGGGATAGAAGACCCAGACCAGGTACTGCAGTGGGATGTTTCCCTTCAACTCACCATAAAACCATTTATAGGCTGAGGGATACAGGGAAGGATAGATTTGATGAAACATGTGAAGGAGAGAAAAGTGAAGACAAACAAAAATGAAATGTAAAGAAAACCAAGGTAAACAAAATTGAGGAAAACACTAAAAAGCGGCAAAATAATGTGTAGAACATTTGGCAAAATAGAAAAGGGGTTTTCAAAAGCAACGACCACCAAAACATGATTGTATAATATATTAAATAAAATAGCATTTAATATAAAAACATAATATGTAAAAGTATTACATAACTGTGTTTGATTAAAATTAAAATTGATATTACAAAATTATACTGTAATATTTTACACAGCTATTTGACAAGCAGTCTTTTTTGTAAGGCACACAACACAAAAATACAAAAGAAAAAAAAAAAACTGTCAGGTAATCAACAGGACAGGTGTATCGAAGATCAAAACACTCATGGAGACTAACAAATAGGCCTGTCACGATATTCATTTTTTGTTGTACGATATATATTGCACCAAAATATGTTGTGATAAACAATATTATTGTGATTTTAAGGCCATTTAATGCCACTCATTAGAATAACAATATAATAGCATTATAATTCAAGTACGATCTTTAAAAGCACACATAATATTTTATTCTTAGGAATATTTAATCATAATCATACAACAATTGAATAATTAGGAATCAGAATGTGAAAACGCATATCCTAAATAAATAATAATAAATGTTTAGAGGCTGCGATATCTGCTACCAGATCTATTTTCAGTTGTTAGACACTCACATGAAAATATACTATAATAATTTATAGTAAATACTATAGTGTTTTTTAACCATATTGACGCCTCCAATAGAGATGTTGCAGTCAGCTAAAATGTTGCTAGAATCGTTTTTTTTATATATGGGCGGTGTATAGTGCATCATCAAAAATGATTGGGGTCATGTCCACGTGTTGTGCGATAAGTCGATATATTGATTATTGTGACAGGCCTACTAACAAAAGAGTGGGAAAACTGAGGAAGCTAAAGCCAGTTGTGTCAATATTGAGCTAAAACTCATCCATTATGTGCCAATTCGTACCAGTCAGCACTGTTACGGTTTAATTTTCCGCTATGGTGCTGATAACAGACATCTCTGGAATGGAATACAAATGCTATAGTTGTTGCCTCAGTACATAGCCATATGGACAATGATTAGATATTTCTGTTTTGGGGACATTTTATTTCTGATATCTCCTTAATAAATAAATATATGAATAGTACACTTCTGTTTAGCCAGCTATGGAGAAACAGGCTAGGTTACAGAGTGGCAACAACATACATGCACATGCACTCTACCAGGCCAGCATGTTTGTCTAACCATGCATGCCTAGAATTCCATAATAAAAATGAATTCATGCATGTAATCATGCAATGACGCTTCCATACCAGGCTCATCTGGAAACACAAGTGAAACTGTTCTCGACTGTTTACAGGACCATCGTCACAATAGGGGAAAAGTGGTTTAGGTCGAACTAATGGACTAAACCCAAGACTGAACATTCATGGCATTCATGGCATGTTGAAAGGTGCATCATCGTACCATAGAGAGGGTGTAAACTGAAGGGTTGGAAGAGGACAAGTAAACAAAGGGGAAGATGATTGGGGCAGATATGACAGGAGCAGATAGGGAGGGATGAAGAATGCACCCCATAGCAGAGTCAATGGAGAAACCAGGGTGGCCCACAACCCCAAGGGGTAAGACTGATGGAGATGAAGAGGATGCAAGTGGAACTCAAGCTAAAGACAGATAGTAAATAAACCAGGGTGACACCACAGGTCAGCAGTCAAGTCAAGACATATTTACTTCTATAATGCTTTACAGCAATAAAAAAGGCAATCATGTACAAATTCTCATTAATATGAAAAATGTTTAGTAGGTAGTTCCACAAAAATGAGGTTTCTCAGTTTGAGACAGATCAACAGTAGGGCAGATTTACCAACCTTATTTGATCAAATCAAAGCCGACAGTGGCAAGGAACCCAAACTCCATCATTGGTAGAAAATGGGAAAAAAAGGTCTTAGGTGAAGCCAGGCTCAGTTGGGGACCACTTCTCCTCTGGCCTAGGGAATGAAAAGGCAGGTTCAACCAGTTGTAGGGTCTTGGCTTATGAGTGGACTTGATGAGCATCTGTCTTGTTTGGGATCTGGAATTTTGCAACTTAAGACAAAGAACCAAAAGGGAAACAGCCAGAGTAGTGAAATACTAGTATGAAGGCAAGTCAACAACTGACTAAAGTGTGGCCAGAGGATTGAGGGAGCCCAGTCAGTGAAACCAGTGGAATGACAGTCCACAGTGGAGATGAGGAAGCATGGAGCTGATGGGTCAGAGACCTAAGGTTGAGTTAAGGGCTCTGTGGTTTAAAATGGAGACAGGAGACCTTAATGCTAAGCTGGAGCGGGGGCCTAAAAGACCCGAGGTGGATGGGCACATAAGACTGAAGCAGAACGAGAATTAGTAGAGGGAGTAACAAAGATCAGAAAGGGAGGTGGGAGAGGGAGGATATATGACTTTAAGTTTGATAAGTTGAGATGCAGGAGATTCAGTGCTGCGGAGGACCAATGGGAAATCATGGAAGAACAAGAAGAGAATTTTATTTGAAATCCTCAAATAACTGTGTTGAGATCATCAAACTATGATGGTTGATGTTGCCTTTTCATGAAACAGGTTAGGCACGCCATTGAGCTTGGGTTCAAGAATAATTATTGGCAAAGTATTAACTGCAGGGTGTGGTAGGTGACCAGCTGGCCTTTGGTTCTGAAGTAGAGCCGAGCTCCAGCCTAAACCAAGTCCTGGCCTGTTGTGTTCAAGCCCTAATCTGAAACAGCCTGACAACATCTGCAATTTTTCAGCCCGGACCTGACTCTTGACCAACATCAATATCACTTTAAGTTACCAATATCAATTACATCAATATCACTACTAGATTATGTGTGTTTCCAACACAAATTTGTGCAAAATCTTTATTGACTTTGTTAAGCAACTAAAACCTGTCTTCTCGTGATAAGTGAGACTTTTGTTAAATAATGCAAAACTCACAGTGAGAGATTAGGTTTCCTCATATCACAGTCAACGCCCTACTGTTAAACAAAATATGGTATTTAAGAACAAGCCATTGACCATTAACTTTCACAGTATTTGTTTTTCCTACTATAGAAGTCACTGGTTACATGTTTTCATATTTTTTCAAAATACATTTGATATTTCAAACAAAATAAAAAAATTCATAAAGGATTAAAAAAAATTGACCCTTCGCTGAGCCCCGCCCTCCTTAGTTACTGTTGTTACTCTTGTCACGCTTTCGTGTATATACACACATATATACATACTGTACATATACACACATATATATATATATATATATATATATATATATATATATATATATATACATATATATATATATATATACATATATATATACACACACACACATATATACACACACACACATATAAACATATGCATATATATATATATATATATATATATATATATATATATATTTATTTATTTATATTTATTTATATAATATCTTTTTCTTATTATTAAACTGCATCATTTTGATTCTTATATTATTATTATTTTAAGTTCACAGGTGGTTGCATAAGCATTTCACAGCATATACGCTTGTTAAGTGTGACGTCACACAAATTGGCTCCCGAGTCCAAGCGCTCTATCAAACTGTATGGGGAAACTCATGAAATGGTAATAATAAATGTTTACTAAAGCTTTGGTTCGCATTGCCGGCAATAAGTCAGACTTGTTTCCAGTGCATGTTAGACTCCGGCAGGGCTGCCCTTTGTCACCAATTCTGTAATTTCTATGGACAGAATTTCAAAGCGCAGCCTTGGGCTGGAGGGAGTCCGGTTTGGGCACCACAGGATTTCATCTCTGTTATTCGCAGATGATGTTGCTCTGTTGGCTTCATCAAACATGGACCTTCAGCATGCACTGGGGCTGTTTGCCGCCGAGTGTAATGCGGCTGGGATGAGAATCAGTACCTCCAAGTCTGAGGCCATGGTGATCAACCGGAAAAAGGTGGTTTGCCATCTCCAGGTCGGAAGAAAGTCCTTACCCCAGGTGGAGGAGTACAAGTATCTTGGGGTTTTGGTCACGAGTGAGGGAAGATAGGGTGAGGAGCTTTGTCACCCAGGAGAAGCTCGGAGTAGAGCCGCTGCTCCTCTATATTGAGAGAAGTCAGCAAAGGTGGTTCGGGCATCTGTTTCGGATGCCTTTTGGACTCGGGGAAGACCCAGGACAAGCTGGAGAGACTATGTCTCTCTGCTGGCCAGGGAACGCCTCGGGATCTCTTGGAGAAGCTAAAGGAAGTGTCTGGAGAGAGGAAAGTCTGGGGTTCTCTCTTAAGACTGCTGCCCCCCCTGACCCGGCCCCGGAAAGGCGGATGAAAACGAATGAATGAATGAATAGTTCTTGTCTTGTTTCTAGTCCAAATATCTATAAATTCTACAATCAAGAAGCATTTTCTACACAAATAACAAATATATTCTTGTTTTCAGGAATATTATGTCAATTTTGCAGCACTCACCTCACAGCTAGAAGGTCGCTGGTTCGAGCCTCGGCTGGGTCAGTTGGCATTTCTGTGAGTTTGCATGTTCTTCACATATTCGCGTGGGTTTCCTCCGGGTACTCCGATTTCCCCCACATGCGCTATAGGTGAATTAGGTAAGCTAAATTGTTTGTAGTTTATGTGTGTGAATGAGTTGTATGAATGTTTGCCAGTGATGGGTTGCAGCTGGAAAGGCATCCGCTGTGTAATACATATGCTGAATAAGTTGACAGTTAATTTCGCTGTAGCGACCCCTGATTAATAAAGGGACTAAGCCGAAAAGAAATATATTGAATGAATACATTTCTGAAAAAACAAAATAACAATATGTTCTGTGTGTCTAGACACTGCTTCTTGATTTAAAAAGTTTTAGATATCTGGACTAGAAAAAAGAAGAAGAAAAGCATTATTGCAGTGTAGTTTGGAGTAGGACTGGTGAAAAACAATAAAAGTTCAACCACAATGCACCAGAACCCACACCACATCAGATCTAACAAAATGCTCAGTGTGGTCATTTAGGCTTCATTACTACTGCCACAAGATACATTTTTTTAAAAGGTGAATTTTTCTAGGTGTGTTTGAACCCTAAACATACAACAGATTTAGTTATACAAAGTACACTGAACTGAACTTAACTGAACTTAAAAACTACAAACTGAACAACACTGTTCCAATTTACTATGACCTTTTGTGTGAAGCTGCTTTGACACAAGCTGCATTGTAGAAGTGCTACACATATAAAGGTAAATTGAATTGAATTGAATACACATTTAAAAACTTTGAAAACCCCTGAAATATTTTGCCAAAAAGAGAATAAAAATTAAATTGGACCTACAATAGACACTTAGTAAACACAACATATAAGAAAAGCCAGTAGTAGCTGTGGAATTCTGGGTAATGCAGTACCTTGCAGACTCTTGGCACTAGCATAATCCATGCTCCAGCTAACTAATGCCATGGTAATACCCAACAACACCAGAAAGATCCAGTCTTCTCCCAATTTCGTGACAAGGAACTTCTGTACTCGAGCCACACAGTCTGGGAAAACATTACAATCCCAATCAGACTCTAAACTTCTCACACATTATTGGCATCTGCTTTTCAAGGCTCATTATTATTGACCTCTGCACTTGGAGTAAGAGCGGCGTTTCTTGAAGGACGACGAGTGGCCCTGCTCCTCCTCCGGTCTATCCTGAATGCTCCCTATCTCCAGATCCAGATGGGGTCGGCTATGGTGGCGACTTCGGCTCCGGCTGTGACTTCGCCCCTGGTGAGCGTGATGGTAGTGCCCATGGTGGTGGTGGTGATGCCCATGTTTTTTCCGCTGTCTCTCCATCAGAAGGCGAGTAGCCTCTCTCCGCTGAGACCCACCAGGGTGCTCCCTGTACTCTCCATATAGCTGAGAACAGAGGAAAACATCAAAAAAATACAATTACTGACACGTTTATAAAAAGACATTACCCCATACTGGGATATAACCCCTGAATTAACATAAAGTAAAACTATAGCAGGATTTAATAATAATAAAAAATAGATAGATATACAGGGAGACAGACAGACTGACAGACAGATAAATACACTAGATAGATAGATCTAATGTATCTTAGATAGATAGATAGATAGATAGATAGATAGATAGATAGATAGATAGATAGATAGATAGATAGATAGATAGATAGATAGATAGATAGATAGATAGATAGATAGATAGATAGATCTAATGTATCTTAGATGGATGGATGGATGGAT
The DNA here is from genome assembly GCF_903798145.1 of Danio aesculapii. NCBI lineage: Eukaryota > Metazoa > Chordata > Actinopteri > Cypriniformes > Danionidae > Danio > Danio aesculapii. The sequence continues at coordinate 11,656,531 of NC_079453.1, forward strand.
GGATGGATGGATGGATGGATGGATGGATGGATGGATGGATGGATGGATGGATGGATGGATGGACAGACAAAGAAAGACATACAGACAGATAAATACATTGGATGGATGGATGGATGGATGGATGGATGGATGGATGGATGGATGGATGGATGGTGGATGGATGGATGAATGGATGAAATGAACAGACAGGCAGATAGATAGACAGATAAATACATTGGATGGATGGATGGATGGATGGATGTTTCGATAGACAGAAAGACAGACATACAAACAGATAAATACATTGGATGCATGGATGGATGGATGAATGGATGAATAGATGAATGATGGACGGACAGACAGACAGATAGACAGATAAATACACTGGATAGATGGATGGATGGTTAGATAGACAGAAAGACAGACATACAGACAAACAAATGCATTGGATAGATGGATGGATGGATGAATGGATGGATGAACAGACAGACAGACAGACAGACAGACAGACAGACAGACAGACAGACAGACAGACAGACAGACAGACAGACAGACAGACAGATAAATACACTGGATGGATGGAGGAATGAATAGATGGAGGGATTGATAGATATATTAGACAGACAGACAGACAGACAGACAGATAAATACATTGGATAGATGGATAGATGGATGGTTAGATAGACAAAGACAGACATACAGACAAATAAATACATTGGATGGATGGATGAACAGACAGACAGATAAATACACTGGATGGATGGAGGAATGAATAGATGGAGGGATTGATAGATATATTAGACAGACAGACAGACAGACAGACAGACAGACAGACAGACAGACAGACATACTGTACAGACAGATAAATACATTGGATAGATGGATGAATGGTTAGATAGACAGAAAGACAGACATACAGATAGATAAATACATTGGATGGATGGATAGATGGATTGGTAGCTCATCCAATCAGCCAAATTGTGTCGACGTCAGACTAGCTCAACCACAACTTAAGAAATCAGACATTATGTCCGATTTCATGGCAATTAATGGCAAAATCTTAGAAGAGATCGTGCAAATTATGAAAACATCAACCTGCAGTCTTGACACGCTCCCCACATCATTCTTTAAAACGGTGTTGACCTGCTTAGAAATGGATCTTCTAAAAGTGGTAAATGCTTCACTTCTCTCTGGGATTTTTCCTAACTCACTTAAAACTGCAGTTGTTAAACCCCTCTTGAAGAAGAGCAACCTAGATAACACCATATTGAGCAATTACAGGCCCATCTCAAATCTCCCTTTCATCGGCAAAATCATTGAAAAAGTTGTTTTTAACCAGGTTAACAAGTTCTTAAACTTCAAGGGGTGTTTGGACAATTTTCAATCTGGTTTCAGACCACATCACAGTACAGAGAGCGCCCTTATAAAGATAATCAATGACATCCGCCTAAATACAGATTCAGGCAAACTAACAGTGCTGGTACTGCTCGATCTCAGTGCTGCATTTGACACTGTCGATCACAGCATACTTCTGGATAGGCTGGAAAACTGGGTTGGGCTGTCTGGGACGGTCCTCAAATGGTTCAGGTCTTACCTTGAAGGGAGAGGATACTATGTCAGTATAGGTGACCATAGGTCAGGGTGGACACCCATGACATGTGGAGTCCCACAAGGCTCGATTCTGGCACCACTCCTGTTCAACCTTTATATGCTCCCTCTGAGCCAAATAATGAGAAAGAACCAAATCTCCTACCACAGCTATGCTGATGACACTCAGATCTACCTAGCCTTACTGCCTAATGACTACAGCCCCATTGACACCCTCTGCCAATGTATTGATGAAATTAACAATTGGATGTGCCAAAACTTTCTTCAGTTAAACAAAGAGAAAACTGAAGTCATTGCGTTTGGGAACAGAGATGAGGTTCTCAAGGTGAATGCGTACCTTGGCTCTAAGGGTCAAACAACAAAAAATAAGGTCAAGAATCTTGGTGTGACTCTGGAGTCAGATCTGAGTTTCAATAGTCATATCAAAGCAGTTAGTAAATCAGCATACTATCATCTCAAAAACATTGCAAGAATTAGATGCTTTGTTTCCAGTGAAGACTTAGAGAAACTTGTTCATGCTTTTATCAGCAGCAGGGTGGATTACTGTAATGGCCTCCTCACTGGCCTTCCCAAAAAGACAGTCAGACAGTTGCAGCTCATCCAGAACGCTGCGGCCAGAATTCTGACCAGAACCAGGAAATCAGAGCACATCACACCTGTCCTCAGGTCTTTACACTGGCTCCCAGTCACATTCAGAATAGATTTTAAAGTATTATTACTGGTCTATAAATCACTAAATGGCCTAGGACCTCAATACATTACAGATATGCTCACTGAATACAAACCTAACAGATCACTCAGATCTTTAGGATCAAATAGATTAGAAATCCCAAGAGTTCAGTCAAAGCAGGGTGAATCGGCTTTCAGCTACTACGCCCCTCGCTGCTGGAATCAGCTTCCAGAAATGATCAGATGTGCTCCAACATTAGGCACATTCAAATCAAGACTGAAAACACATCTGTTTAGCTGTGCCTTTACTGAATGAGCACTGTGCTACGTCCGACAGATCGAACTACTATGTTTTTCTCTTCTTTTTAACTCTTTTATAACACATTTTATCAGCTTTTATTTTATTTTATTTTTATTCTTACCATTTTTATGTTTGTTTTTATTTCTCTTATAATTGTTTCTTTTATTCCTGTTTATGTAAAGCACTTTGAATTGCCACTGTGTATGAAATGTGCTATATAAATAAACTTGCCTTGCCTTGCCTTGCCTTGGTAAATGTACAGACAGACAGACAGACAGACAGACAGACAGACAAACAAATAAATACATTAGATGGATGGTTGAACGGACGGACGGACAGACAGACAGACAAATACATTGGATGGATGAATAGATGGATGGATAGATGGATGGATGGATGGATAGATGAATGGATGGATGGACCGACAGACATACAGACAAATAAATACATTGGATGGATGGATGGATGGATGGATGGATGGACGGACTGACAGACAGACAAATACACTGGATGGATGGATGAATGGATGGATGGATAGAGGGATGGATAGATACATTAGATAGACAGACAGACAGACAGACAGGCAGACAGATACAGTAAATACATTGGATGGATGGATGGATGGATGGATGGATGGATGGATGGTTGGATGGATGGATAGATGTAAAATTATCATATCATCCACACAAGCAGCTACAACCTAAAAAAATGCACTTTATTATTATTTGTTTAACAATATTTTATTTTAACATCTTAATTTTAGATTTCAGTAACATTCAAGAAGCTATTACTTAAGAGAAGTATTAATCACTGTTAAACTTCTTAATATTTTATTAACATGTAATTCTAATATTGAGTGTAATATTCTTCACCAGTTTGGTCATATAGTTGTCATAGAAACTTCTCTGGAAAAAAAAGTTGCTGCCCTCATTTTCAAAAACAACATGACGCATCGAGAGGTGACAGAGGAGAGTGAATCCAAAAATAGAGAAAAATCTTCTCAACATGCTTTGAGTAAGTTCACTGGCGGAAGAGCAGTAGTCTACATTTAGATTTATAGCCATCTGGATAAGTCCCAGACATCTGGAAAATACATTCCCAGTGTCTTCCTTCACAGCACTTTCTCTAATGCCCACACACATATACACACTGACCTGAAACAAATTGATTTTCTCACTTAAATCTACAGAATTACACCACTGACCAATTTATTCCGCAAATCACTTCAATTGTTCTAAAAGAAAACTATACAACAATATAAGAAAAATATCAAATCATAGGGAGAGTATGGATCTGATGCATATTGCATTTACAAGCTTTTGAAGGGGACCTATTATACCCCTTTTTACAAGATGTAAAATAACTCTCTGATACACCTAGTGTGGGTGTGTGTGTATATGTGTGTAAAGTTTCAGTTCAAAATACCTCACAAATAATGTTGATAACTCTTCGAATCTGCTCCTTTTAGGCTTTGATCCTCATTGTGCTGTTTTGGTGACTGTCACTTTAAATTCAAATGAGATACAAATGCCTATGTGTCAGCAGATTCAAAAACAAGACTAACTTCCTATGCTAATGAGGGAGAGATCTTCACCAAGGGGTGGGGCTTTTCCCCCTCTGATCTCCCTCAAAGGGAGAATGTCAATTTAAGCGTTTCTGCAGATTGTTTTTATAAAGTGTGATTGTAAAAAATAAAATTAATACATTTTTACCATTAGAAGCTGGTTATATTCACAGACTGTTGCCAAACAACCCCCTTATAAAAGTGTTTAACACCCTTATAAAAGTGATTTTGCATAATAGATCCCCTTTAAATGGCGACCACCAAAAAACTTTTTTACAAATCCACAAAAAAAAAAACATATCAGAGAATGATCAATGAATGTGACACATGCTATACACTTTAAGCATTTTAAGGAACACTATTGTTCAAAATAATAGCAGTACAACGTGACTAACCAAAATAAGTCAGGTTTTTAGTATATTTTTGATTGATACATGGCAAACAAGTTACCAGTAGGTGCAGTAGAGTATCAGAAAAGAAACAAGACCCAGCATTGCTGATTTGCAAGCTCTTAAAGCTGTGCAATTGGACAATTAGTTATATATAGTTATATATATACATACAATGTGGCATTCAATCAGTGAGGTCATCAATTTTGTGAAAAAAAACCAGGTGTGAATCAGGTGGCCCCCATTTTAGGATGAAGCTGAACATGCATTTGAAAGCCCGAGGAAATGGGTCGTTTAGGACATTGTTCAGAAGAACACTGTACTTTGATTAAAAAGTTGATTGGAGCCAAACCATAGACTGTAAAATATATGGACGGAGTATCCGTGACGTCACCCATAGGTTTCTGAAGAGCGCAAAAGAAGCCACAAGTAGGCGCGGCCAACCGTCGCCATTTTGTTCGCGCGTCATCGCACCCACGGCGGGATACCAAACAAGGGCAAAGAGGCGGAGAGTGGGCGGAGCTACAGACACCTGCTGGCACTTTGCTTAGACCCTATGCTTAGACCTGGCAGACAGACTTTACTTTGAGAGAAACGCTTGATGCTTTATTACCTGCGACTCGTTTGTGTTCTGACCACATGTGCTTGGCTGTACACTATGTCAATAAAGTGTTTAGACTTTCAAAAACACTGTAGTAATACAGTGAGCCACTAAACATTGCTCTTATGACGTTTTTCTACAGGAGGAAAACGCGAATTACTTCCAAACACTTCAGATATGTGTGTGTGTTAGTAAATGCAAGACTATTGATAAAATCCAGCACAACACAGTATGACAACGCTTCAGATGACTGTTCTAGAGCCTACAGCTAATCAATCTGTCACATTCTGGAGTGCTTTACGGGTCTAAAGAAAAATATTAATGATAAATGATCTTAAATAAAACAAATACATTTATAGAGATGGTATACAAGTATATAACTTTACTCACATGGGAAACGGAGGCCACGTGAATGGTTTGTGAGCACAATTAAGTGCACACAGCATCCCATATCATCTGATAATTGTAAGAAATAAGTCCAAAAGGCAGCTGACTGTGTAAAGCCACATAAAACAAAAGAAAAATACGATGAATATGCCGAGATCAGTGGCTAATCTGCCGGATTCAGCTGAGGTGAAGTGACGGCGACCAGCGAGACCTAGCTGTCACTCAAGTGGCCACGCCCTTAATTATGCAAACTTAATATAACCTAATATAAAGGAAATGGATGAGTTATAAAAAAATTCACCCCCCTCACAGTTGTCATGGAGGGTAATAATAGCTATATGAACCAAAATCGTTCTTTGTACCAGGCTGTAAACACCTTTTTTTCTGCTGTAAAGTTGACCATTCTAACAGTGGGCTCAATTACAACTTGCTCTATTATGGAGCCAGGACTAGCGGAATTTTGATGAATTGCAGTTTCTGTTACTTCCGTATTGGCCTCCCGAGGGAGAGCGGGAGGTTGCCGCTTGAGCCAAACCTTTAAAGAGCTGAAAAAAATTTAAGGCTGTTTAGCTAAAATGATCTCCAATGCCTTAAAATAGAGGGCAAAACCAGAGAGAGGTGGAATAAAACTAAAGACAACCATCAACATGGATAGAAGAATAACCAAAATGGCAAAGGCTCAGCCAACAATCAGCTCCAGGATGATCAACGACAGTCTGGAGATACTTGTAAATACTAACTAACTAACTAACTAACTAACTAACTAACTAACTAACTAACTAACTAACTAACTAACTAACTAACTAACTAACTAACTAACTAACTAACTAACTAACTATCTATCTATCTATCTATCTATCTATCTATCTATCTATCTATCTATCTATCTATCTATCTATCTATCTATCTATCTATCTATCTATCTATCTATCTATCTATCTATCTATCTATCTATCTATCTATCTATCTATCTATCTATCTATCTATCTATCTATCTATCTATCTATCTATCTATCTATCAGTGAAGACAGTGAAGCATGGTGGTGCAAGAATCATGATATGGGCATGTTTCTTCTACTATGGTGTTGGGCCTATTTATCGCATACCAGGGATCATGGATCAGTTTGCATATGTCAAAATACTTGAAGAGGTCCTGTTGCCTTACGCTGAAGAGGACATGCCCATAAAAACGGTTGTTTAAACAAGGCCTTTCAACAATTACCATAAACACACTAGTAAATGAGCAAAGTCTTGGTTCCAAACCAACAAATTAATATTATGGAGTGGCCAGCCCAATCCCTGGACCTTAATCCAATAGAGAACTTGTGGGGTGACATCAACAATGCTGTTTCTGAAGCAAAACCAAGAAATGTAAATTAATTGTGAAATTTTGTTAAAGAACCATTGAGTGGATTAACAGCTAAAAAGGTGCCACAAGTTGGTTGACTCCATGCCATACAGATGTGAAGCAGTTATAAAAAAACTCTGGTCATACAACTTACTTTTAGTTTAGTGATTCACAGGATTGCTAAATCCTAGAAACACAAATGTTTGTACCAAATATTTTTGAGTTCGTACAGTGAACGGCAGACACTGCTATATTTTGCTTGATATCATGAATGCTGGATCTTGTTTGTTTTCTGATAATCTACTGCACCTACTGGTAATTTTTTTACCATGTATCAATAAAAAATATACTACAAACCTGGATTATTCTAGTTATGTTGTACTGCTTATTTTGAACGATACTGTATATAATACATGCCCGTAGCCAGGGGGGGTTCGAATGGTTCGAACGAACCACCCCCCACAACCAAAAGGTCCAGAATTTGTCCTTTTAATTATTTTATGTAATTTAAAAATATTTATATTTTACAAAAGTGTAATTTTAAATAACTATGGCCAGTAATTTGAATCCCATGGAGCCTCAAAGTCACAATAATGTGACGCGAGTCAAGTGACATAACCCACCGAGCGCTAACGTTTTAATCTTTGATGCGACATCCATACTAGAGCAAGAGAGGCAGAAAAGAAAGCAGGCAGCGACGTCATTATCGCAAAACATTGAACATATGTTCAAAAAGACTGGCAAACAGGGTAAGGGTGACGTTATTTACTTCCTAACAGATGAGAATCTGTCCCTATCCATGAGGTTCTAGGCTAACTGGCTGCATTAGCCAGGATGTCCTGTATATTTATTGATTTGTCCAGTACTGTACATGACCTCCCTTTCCCTATTTTTGTAATTTTTGTCAACCGAGGCACTAATCCTGTCACGTCTGTGTTTTTGAGGCTGTTTGGTCACTTCATTCGTTTTATTCTGATCGGATATAAATTCGATCGCTCAAACCACTTCAGAAGGTGGTCTGGGATGCATTTCAGATGAAACTGAACAGGTCTAATAATTTTTTAGACAACATTAATATAAATAAAAGAAATTATGACCTAAGGAGAAAATCTGACCTGCGCCTGTTAGAGAAATAATTAGAGAAAATACCACAGAGAAATACCACAGCTGTATCACCCTGCAGCCCAAGACCGGTTATTCACTGAAGCTAAGCAAGGCTGAGCCTGGTCTGTACCTGGATGGGTGACCACATGGGAAAAACTAGGTTGCTGTTGGAAGTGGTGTTAGAGAGGCCAGCAGGGGGCGCTCGTCCTGTGATCTGTGTGAGTCCTAATGCCCCAGTAGAGTGAAGGGGACCTATACTGTCAGTGGGTGCCGTCTTTCGGATGAGACGTTAAGCTGAGATCCTGACTCTCTGTGGTCATTAAAAATCCCATGGCACTTCTTGTAAAGAGTAGGGGTGTCCTGGCCAAAGTTCCTCAATCGACCCTTATGATCATGGCTTCCCAATCATCCCCATCCATCGAATTGGCTCTATCACTGTCTCTCCACTCCATAAATAGCTGGTGTGTGGTGAGCGCACTGGCGCCGTTGTCCTGTGGCTGTCGTCGCATCATCCAAGTGGATGCTGCACACTGGTGGTGGTGTGGAGAGACTTAATTGATCATAATTATTTCTTTTTTTTTGTTTAAAGTATTTGCTGCATTTTATAATTTTTTTTCTTTCATTTAATTGATTTTCTTTTTATTACACTAAAATAATAAAGTTAAAACATTCATTTAATATCGAATGGCAACATTACAGGTGTGCAGCATGCGCCTGTAGTTCTTTGAAAAACATGAAAAATAATAGACAATAACATTTCATTTAATTTCAAAGGCAAAATGTTTTTTTGTTTTTGTTTTGGTAAGAGTATGTTATATACAAAAAAATAATTTACCTTTAATAATTACCTTAATTTGCCTTATTATAAGTAATGCACAAAGGCTTCTGTATCATGCATTTTCTCAACCCAGGCTCATTCTGAGAACGTAGTCCCGGGGACGTTTCTGGAGACCGCGAAATACGTAGCCGGGGGTACGTACGGCTGCATTTCATTTTTTTAAGCGAACGCTGTGGGGCGGTGTGACACCGTTCCATTTGGCATTTGCCGGCCGGCCAGCCGGCCGCTCGCCTCCGTGTGGAGGGCTTTCCCGCTGCAACCAGTTTGTCCGGTTAGCTCTTCGTGTACTCTGGCGGACTCGAGGCGCAGAGAGGGGCTTACCACGACGACGACGACCGGGTTCGAGTCCGGGGAAGAGCAGTTCCAGAAATCAGGTAAGAAAACAAAAACAAAATCCAAAAAATGAAGCGAACAAGTTCGTCACAGGATGAGAATGTGGTCAAAATCCAAAAACGTGGTAAAAATCAGACGAGGGCTTTCCTTTTTCTGGACGGCTTTTGTGAATCGTCGTTGGTTGGGTTTAGGGACGGAGGAGGGTGGGTCAGCCGATTGGCCGGTCGCACCGTCAATCATCCTGTCATCCAGGCAGACAGGCGGAAGGTCGTTCGACAGCGGCCTCTAGCGGGTTTACGCGAGAACGGCGTGGGGAAAAGCGCACACAGCGGCCTCTCGCGGATTCGCGAAAACAAAAACTGCAAAAATACGTACCTCCTGGGACGTATTTCGCAGTCTCCAGAAAAGTCCCCGGGACTACAATCTCAGAATGAGCCTGGGTTGCATTTTTTAAAAACTTGACTTAACTTGAATTAACGATTAATAAAAGTGTCAAGCACCAAAAGCAGTCCATAAATTAATAAGTTTATAAATAGTGTTTTGTATAATTAGTCCACTGATTATGACAATAATACTTTAGAAATGATATTTTATATATTAAATATATAAAATCGTGAAGTTCTACATTATTATTATTTGTTTATCATTCAAATTGACAAATTCTTACTGGAAAGTTGAGTGTGCTGGCCAGTTTGTTATTAGCCTAATAAATGACAATAGGCTACTTTTTTTCCCCAATGTTATATGATGTAATAAATTTGTATTTTAAATTCTTTTTTCATATTTATTTAGTCTACATCTTTAGGAATTATTATTGGTACATCAAAAGGTGCAGTTACGATGACCATCCGACAAGCTAATCCAGCTAAAAATAGTGCTTAAAATGCCACTAAATGGAGTATTTAAACCACAAATTGAATAGACAATAAGACAAATAACTGCAGAAAAGTCCACTTTTTGAGAAAAAAGAACCACCCCTTTCACCAGGCTGGCTACGGGCCTGTAATAGGGTTTGGTGCAAAACATTCCAAATTGCAAATGCATTATTTAAAAAAAGCACTTTTTTTCTGGCCAAGATGTTAAACTGTGGGACTCATGAATGAACAGCACAGAAACAGATTTATTTTTTTTTATTTTTTTACCAAATACTAGATTGGATATCCCATGAACAACTGGAAAATGCATGTTGTATGAAACTATTCTGTAATCGTTATTAGTAAAAATCTCTCTATTCACTACTTTATTTTTGAAAGATATATTGATGCTAGCTCACTATCGACCACTGTAAACTGTCTATAGCATGAGAGTGATCAGGGTAAGAGCTAAAATCTGCAGGGTTTTACTGGTCCAATTTGAGGAACCCACATGAAAATACTTTTTTTAAGGATGTGAATGATCATGTAAACACAATCCTCCAGACATCCACCGTGAAATTATCTCCATCACAAATCACGCTTTTAATTACAGAGAAGCTATGGAGATTTTTCTTTTACAGAGGTCTCCATGTGAATATAAATATTGCTGTCTGAATAGTGCTTTAGACAATAATTCAAGTATAATTTGTCCAGTAACTAATCTTTGGTCAAAGATTTTTTTATGTGGATGATGTTTATTGTATGGGCGACGCAGTGGCGCAGTGGGTAGAACAATCACCTCACAGCAAGAAGGTGAGTATAATAAAAGGACTAAGCCTTTTTGTATATAGAAAGAATATGCTGAAATCTAAATTTCCGATAGTTGTTTTACTAGCACATAATTGATGAAAAATTTATGCAAGTTAATTCATTGAAAAATTATCATTTGCTTTCAAGTTGTGGAGTGGCGCCTTCTCTGTTAATGTCAGTTTGATGATTTCAGCCACAGTATTCTTAACCACGCTCCTCTTACTGTTAGTTTGCTATGAATAAATGATGTGCAAAAGGAAAGCCCGTCCACTGCTCAATATTCCGTTTCTGTTGAAAGTACATCAACATACTTAAATAAAAGTCTCAGCAACTTCCGGTTCTCAAAAAGTGGACTTTTCTGCAGTTGTTTGCCTTATTTTCTATTCAATTATGTGGTTTAAATACTCCATTTAGTGGCATTTTAAGCACTATTATTAGCTGGATTAGCTTGTTGGATGGTCATTATAACTGCACTTTTTGATGTACCAATAATATTTCCTAAAGATTTAGACTAAATATAAATGAAAAAATAATACTTCTCTTTTGGTGCATTTCTCAATACAATTGTTTTCATTGGTTAAAGGGAAAAAAATCCTGTTTTTTCTTTAAAAATATTAAGCAACACAACTGTGTTTATTAAATACATTTTCAAATATAATCAATTCAACTCAGATAAGACACACCATGAGAAATGTTTATTAAGTACCAAATATTGAGTATATAAATAAATATACCTAAATAAATTATATCATTCATTCATTTTTCTTCAACTTAGTCCCATGTTTATCCAGTGTCTCCAAAGCGGAATGAATTGACAACTACTCCAGCATATATTTTACGCAGCTGATGCCCTTCCAGCCACAACCCAGTACTGGGAAACACCCATGCACTCTAAAATTCACAGACACTCATACACTACGCCAATTTAGTTTATTCAATTAACTAAGTGCATGTCTTTGGAGTGTGGGGGAAACCGAAGCACCTGGAGAAAGCCTATGAGAACAAGGGGAGAATATGCAAACTGGCGCAGCTGGAACTTAAACCTGCGACCTCCTTGCTGTGAGATGACTGCTACCCACTGAGCAACCATGCCGCCTATGAATGATATATAAATAGCATAAATATAATAACAAATATAAATGGAAACCTTTTTAGATTTGACTATTGTTGTAGTTTCACTATATTTACAATATTAGGCTTACATTTTTGCATGTGTTGATCAATTCGATATATTCCACTTGCACCAAAAACAACTAATGTGTGATTTTTTTGGGAATAAATTTAGACATCAACATGCCACCTGCTATCAAATGTACATTTACATCTTGCTCCATGCTTTATTACTCTTCAGAGGGTATTAAATGTGTCTCTATATGTGTTACTATTTGCGGTTTTATTGAACTGAAGCGCTCACTTTCACCTCTGGAATGAGCCCGTGTGGATGATAGGTTTATCATGTATCTCTTCCTCACAACCCATCTCTCTCTCGCTCTCATTCCACGTGTCTATCCAGTTACTTTCGCCGTCCTCACAGTACATGTAATCCTCTGCTTTCTCCATATTTCACCCCCTCCTCCCTCCTCATCTCCTTCAAAGTCTGCTTACCATACAGTAAAACATAGATTTTTTTCTGGATAAAATATTTTTGAATACGTGTTAAATTCATTTAGTAAGTTTGAAGCTCAATAAGACACCATTTTGAAATAAAAAATATTAATATTAAAATTGTAGCCTTCATATACCAACATATATTTAAAAAATCAGGGTCAAGAAGATACATTTGCAACCTTTTAATTAAATGTCAACAGAAATCTTTTTTTATTTATTTATTTTTTAAATTAATATTTACAAATGCAAAAGTTTTACACATCAAATAAGTATTATTAATTATTAAATATGAACTATTCCTTAGAAAATGATTAGCATTTTTTAAATGATTTAAAATATATTAATTAAAAACATCTTAAAAAAAAAAAATAAAAAAATAAAAAAAAAAAATATATATATATATATATATATATATATATATATATATATATATATATATATATATATATATATATATATTTATTTATTTTAAAAATATAGATTTATTGAAATATATAATAATAATAAATAAATAATATAATAAATAAATGTAATAATATAAAAAAAATAAAAATAAAATTATATATATATATATATATATATATATATATATATATATATATATATAATTTTATTTTTATTTTTTTATGTGCATATATTTTACCGTATGGGTACAGGCTTCTACAACCTTCTGCAGAGCCCCGTCCGCCATAGACTGGAACAACCCCCTTTCTACCCAGGGCCTGTAATACTAGCCGCCAAGCTAATAATAGCTTTGGTGTGACCCGCCGTTCACAGCCACACTTCCCTACACACCTCTGTGTGGATCTTTCTGTTTCCAGTTTGTTCATCTGTCCCTCAAGGACTCCCAAGGAAAGCTGGAAACCTATAATCAGGCCACACTAGATAGCTTGCCATGCTAATTAGCATTGAGCAGCTAACAACAACAAATATAGCATAGAGGCTACATTGCCACTCACGCATGCATGTTTGCTGATCACTTTCAAAGATTTGAGCAGTTTAATGCAAACAATGTGTGAGAAATTTGTGTGAGAAAGGGCTTATTTGAAGGGGTTTTGGTGACGTGCTTTAGGTTGTGCTGATGTTTGTATGTGAAGGCTATTGTCATGGTGTCATCACGTGATGTTATGTAAAGTCGTATGTAATTCTGGTGAAGGTCTTCTAAAATAGATGTTCTTCCCATGCTGTGATGACCACACTTGTCAACATATCCCAATATGCCTTGCCATACTGCTGAGGCTCTTATGTATTCTTGTCATTTTACAATTAGTGTAACAGGCCATTAAAACAATAATTAAAATATATATTGTAATGTGTTATTTTGAACCAATATTTAAATATTGAAAGAACTATATGTATTTTTTGCTAATAAAAAAGCTACAATAAAATTAAATACAAATAAACATTAGCTTAGATTACAAACTTAGGAAATAAACTTAATTTAAGAAACTTATAAGTGAGGTAAAGTATTAAAATGATTGAAACTATAAGTGAAATATAAAAATCTAAACAATTTTCAGAACAGAGTGTACAAACGTGTACAAACCCACGGATTAATACATTTTTATAACTATAATTTGAAACGATCGCAGAGAAATCGCCTCTCGCGTCATTCAAATCACATGTATTAAAGCATTTAGACTTTCCTGTAAAATATAATGATGACAGAAGAAGTTGTGGCAGGTTATTCGGGATGTGGTGGGTTTCTTAGGTTATTAAGGGGGTTTTCTGTCACTACTTGTTTAGCCTGCATTAATGCATTCGGTGTAAGCTGCACGATTAATCATTAAAATTTTGGGATCTCAACAACCACAAAACATAATTTATAAATGATGGTGATTTGCATATGTTTATTAATCCTTCGAATCGCTGCACTCAAATCTGTGTTTGAAAAACGCAAAAATCAAGAAAGAGATTCAGTCTTTAGTTTACAAACAGTCAAATACCACAGAAGTACTGGGAGAACGGTTTATAGTTTAGATTTAATCACTGATATTAATGGTAAAGATTAAAATCACCGTCATATGCATTTAACTTGAAGCTTAAAAATGAAAGTTGTAGGCAGCAATTACATTATTTAACCAATAGATGGCGACAACCAGCCATTCAAAATATGCCACTGAATCATTCTTTAAAGAGCCCATATTATGGGTTTTTGAAAATGCTCTTCCATATAGTGTGTCACACAGCTCTAAGTGAAGTGAAATATCCAGCTAAGGCTTAAATCTGAAAGTGTACAGTGTTTAAAACTATTGATTTATCTATAAAAGAGTCAACTCATAGTGCTTCAAACGAGTCGTCTTGATAACGAGTCATTAGGTGTTTCGTGATGACGTGGCTACGAAAGTGTTTTTTGACCTTGCATGCATATTAGACTTTAGTTGGAGACCCTTAAAACCTAAATATGACCCTATTTTATGTATAATATGGGCTCTTTAAATATTATGCATCTAGCAATGAAACATGACGTTTTTTTGAGCGAATAACTGAATCATTTATTGAAAATGAGACTAAACATAAATATGGGTTGCACAAATGATACATTTAGCATTATCAGCAACAATTGTGTAACATTGATTTTTTCACAGTACTGAATTTTTTACAATTTATTTTTATTCAGCTGATTATTTCTTCATTTTATTTTTGTTAAAATTACGTTCGGTTTGTTAAACCAAAAGTGTCTTGCGGTAATGTTTTTGTAATAAATGGTAAGCAAAATACATTTGTCTCCTCCACTTTTTGGCTGATCCAAAAAATGGTCCGATCCGTGAATAAACCATAATGTGATCTGAACTGTGAGATTTTGTGATCCGTTACACAACTACTATAGATATAGACTATATACAGTACACAAATAAGAAATATTGCCTAGCGAACAAACTGAATAAACATGTTTAAGATAAAGCACAAAAAAATAATAAAACTGAAATGGAAAGCTATTAGAGCTAAATAGAATAAAATAAAAAATAAAAAAATAAAATAAAGCTTAATACTATGAAAAAATTTGCACTATAATATTTAAAAACATAAAACAAAAAAAATATTTACTTTGGTGGCTCTAATAAAAGTTGCAATAAATATAACTAACACTCTTGCACTTTATTGCGTAAAGCTGAACTCCCAAGTCAAAAAATCAGAAGATAAACGGCCTCAACTTGTTTTTTATTGCTGCACATCACGTTCAGTGTCTAGCAGGTGGCCCACAACCCAAAATCTGCTTATTTATAGCACATTCACACGTTGCCTCTCGCTTACTCGATGCTGCATACTGTTCAATAAATCACGCTGACGTCACTCACAAAACATGACCTCAACTGATTACATAAGAAAGCAACACTACCTTGCTCATATTACGCTCTAACCGAGATGTATCACCACCATTTGAAACAATCAAACATTTAACTTCTGTCAAAACTACAAGGGACAAGCATGTTCTTCCATATCTGCTTGAGATTAAAGGGATAGTTCACCTAAAAAACAAACAAACAAACAAACAACAACAACAAAAAAAAACCCAGTAATTATTTACGCTCCCCCTAGTAGTTACAATCCTTTAAGAGTTTTTTTATTTCGAAGAATCTTGCATTGACATCCATGTAGGAAACAAAAAATGGGTTTCTTTAAAATCTTTAAAAAGTATTCCTTTAAAATCACTTTTATAATGTATCATTGGGTTCCACTGTACCATTCAAAGGTTTGATTTCAATATATATTCATTTTTCTATTGTACTTCTATATGATTGATTGATTAATTGATTTATTGATTGATCTGCACATCAATAACTGTCTGGTTTAGCTCAGCTACTAAATACGATCTCCAAAGACTATGTCGAATAGTTCGCACTGCTGAGCGAATCACTGGTACAACCCTTCCTACTCCCCAAGAACTGTACTTATCCAGAGCGAGCAGAAGGGCTGCCAAAATCACTCTGGACCCCTCACACCCAGCACACTGCCTCTTTGAACTTTTACCTTCTGGTCAGCGCTACAGAGCACTGCGCACCAGAACAGCCTGACACAGAAACAGTTTCTTCCCTCAGGCAATCCATCTCATGTATACTTGATGATAATAATTGTGGAACCAACATCACTACTTGCCATACACTTTTATACACATATACACTTATTTAACAACACACTTTACATGCCAGTTTGCACATAACAGCTGCACATATAATGTTGTATATAGTAATATACCTGTACATACACTTGTCAATTTGTATATTTGCATTCACTACCTACTTCTATTTTTTAAAATATATTTATTATCTGTTTTTTGTCCTGTCTCTGTAATCCTGTTGCACTGTAGAAGCTCTGTCACGAAAACAAATTCCTCGTATGTGTGAACATACCTGGCAATAAAGCTCTTTCTGATTCTGATTATAATTTTTTTAACCCTCTAGCGCATGCATTATGATAAATCTATTAAAAAGATATTTGACTGTTTTTCTTTTCTTAAAATGGCTTAACTTGGAAGTGCTGTAAAAAAAAATTTTGGAAAAAATTATTTTGTTAAGGTACTTTATGACAGTGGTTCTCAGCTGGTTTGGCCATGGGACCCACATTTTCACATGGTCATCAAGCCGCGACCCCAATTTTTAGGACCTATAGTATAATTTAATTATAATTATTTTGTATTTCTTTGTTAACATACACAAGCAGTCAGATAAATCATAAGAAAATCACCAAGACTTACAAATCAAGAATATTTTATTGCTGTCATTTAACAAAATGTATGCACTTGTGATGCCCTCCGCTCTTGGAGTCGTCTTTGAAAATCGTCCACAGGTTTGTCCTTGCAACTGGGATGTTTGGTTTCTAAATGTCGTTTTAATTTAGAAGGTTTCATGCTCTCTTGTGAGAGCACCTCACTACATACGACACACTGAGGTTTTAAGCCTTTTTTGTCGTCAATATGTGTAAATTCATACTTTACATATTCGGGGTCGTCCTTGTGTTTCGCCATATTAGTTGCTGTAATTAAATGAAATTTCACATGTCAAATGGTACGGTTGTTGCGCGCGCATTTCAAAATAAACATCCGGTATAAGCAAGATAAGTTAAAAATTAAACATTTGTTGTTGTTTTTTTGACCACACACTCCGCGACCCACTGAAAATGTTCCCGCGATCTAAAAGACCCACAAGTTGAGAAACACTGCTTTATGATATGTTGCCATATGGCGACAACGTCCAACGGTCTATCTAACTTTCCTTTTAAGTAATAATTTTGTTGTTTAAAATGATTTAATTGGTGTTGCAGTATTATAAGCTTAACA
Source organism: Danio aesculapii (assembly GCF_903798145.1). Lineage (NCBI taxonomy): Eukaryota > Metazoa > Chordata > Actinopteri > Cypriniformes > Danionidae > Danio > Danio aesculapii. The sequence continues at coordinate 11,674,202 of NC_079453.1, forward strand.
CAGAACTTATAAATAACACCTTATACACACTTTCCAACAACAGAATAATGTAGCTACTAGCTAACAATGTTTATATATATTATACTATATACTATACCACACCTGTCTTATCTGCCTCTGAGCTAACTTACTTGAACGGTCTCTATCAAATGTCCAATCTGCATCATTCTCATGCTTACTAAAACCCATCTCATCCTCACTTTCATCTGCAGGAAGAGCCAGTTCGGTCCTTTTCTTGTTTCACTTACCATAGAACATGGTGGTGCTCACTAATACACTGTTCTCTGTATTCAGATCTATTCTAAAGTAGTACTCTACCATTAAAACTAGATTTTATCCAGAATGCAAATGTCATTAGCATACAACCAATCAACATTATGTTACTAGCTTTCATGCTGTTTTTCTTACAACTTAAAAGTTCACAGCTGACCTTGCTAGCTAGGTAACCCATTGCAATATTGCACGTTCCACTATTGCACAGTGTTGCCATTTGGCAACACACACATTTGATCGATTTACAAAAAAATAATTTGATTTAAAAAAAACATTTGTTGTGAATATGTCATCATAACTTACTGATAGTGATGTTTCAGATTTTTGTGTATCTGTCATAATTTGATCCTTTGTTTTTATTGACGTTTACATTTGCATTCAGCAACTACTCACAATAAACGCCAGTCTGTCAGAAATCGCGCTACAGAAAAACACAGCATGTCATATGACTTAACCAAAGCACATTACTGGCTACTCTAAGGTCTTCTCTGTCCAACAACAAAAAAATAATGTTGGTCTTTAAAAAACAGTGGCAGGGAAATTAACATAAGTATCATGTTGCCTTATAGTGACACCGTGCAGTAGAGGGTTAAATATGAAATACATAGTTACATGTAAGTTATGGGCAAATTCCAATCAGGCACTCCAGGCATTATTTTTAGGGGATATTTTTAACAACCTTTTTTCTGTGGAACAATAATTGCCAGCAATAAAATTTCCTGTAGGCTAGTGTTGCCATTGTAACATTCCAGGTGAAGATCATAAGGAAATGACGATGTCTTCCATTGCTAGTTGCAAGTGCCTTTCAAACAGCTTCATCATGACACACACACAAAATCACTGCTCTCTCCAAACTCTCTACTCCAAAAGCTCTGCTATTCGAAGTGAGAAAGGCATAGGGACGCACACTTCAGATTGTCTGATATTGATCCAAAGAAGACTTTAATTTGGCAAATCATGCATATCATTTATATTACTAATCGAACCTTCTATTCAAAGAATTCCAAAACAAAGCAGCAACAACAGTTTTCAGCATTGATAATAAAAAATTTGAGCAGCAAACTATTTGTAAATGATGACATATAACAGGAATAAACTACATTCTCTAATATACGTTTAAATAGAAAACAGTTATTTTAAATTGTAATAACTACACTATATTTTATTTTATTTTTGATCAAATACATGCTGTACTTTAACATTATTGATTATACCATGCAAATATTTTGAATGGTAGAGTAGTTTGTGATTTGAATGACAAAGCATATTCAGGTGGTTGCTCAAAGAGTCACTTGCTCACTTTACATTGGCTTAGTCCATGATTTATCAGGGGTTGCCACAGTAGAATGAACCACGAATTACTCTGGTATATGTATTTATGCATCAGATGCCCTTCCCGCCACAACCCAGCACTGAGAGTACACTAATTCATGAACCCCAAGTGTTGGGAAACAACCATATATCTTCTCATTCACACACATACTCATAAACCATGGCCCATTTTAGTTTATTCAATTCACCTACAGTACACTGCCTGACAAAAGTCTTGTCGTTGATGCCAGTTGTAAGAGCAAGATCATTGGAAAAGTGGCAGAAGGTATCTGTTGAACTGCATAGCGTTCATCACAAATACTGCAGAAGACCTATTGGAACCACATGAACCCAAGATTCTCATAGAAATCAGTCAAGTTTGGTGAAGGAAAAATCATGGTTTGGGGTTACATTGAGTATGGGGGCGTGCTAGAGCTCTGCAGAGTGGATGGCAACATCAACAGCCTAAGGTATCAAGACATTTGTGCTGCCCATTACATTACAAACCACCGGAGAGGGCAAATTCTTCAGCAGGATAGCGCTTCTTGTCATAATTTAGCCTCCACTTCAAAGTTCCTGAAAGCAAAGAAGGTCAAGGTGCTCCAGAATTGGCCAGCCCACTCACCAGACATGAACATTATTGAGCATGTCTGGGGTAAGATGAAGGAGGAGGCATTGAAGATGAATCCAAAGAATCTTGATGAACTCTGGGAGTCCTGCAAGAACGCTTTCTTTGCCACTCCAGATGACTTTATTAAGGAGTTATTTGAGGCATTGCAGAGATTTATGGATGCAGTCCTCTAAGCTCATGGGAGTCATATACAGTATTAATTCTTCTCCCACTGCACCATGACTTTATATTCCATACTGGACATTATTTCTGTTAAATGACAAGACTTTTGTCTGTCTAAGCAAAGTCAGACCTTACTGTCCTAATTAATTAAAAATAAAGGCATGATCATATATACTTTGGTAAAATAAGCGTAATCTAGAGGCCTTTGCCTTTCCTATAAGCTACTTCTGATACCAAATGATCAACTAGAAGTCGAGTTATTATTTGTTGTTTCTAAAACATGCATAGACGACAAGATTTTGGTCAGGTAGTGTATACCGCATGTCTTTGGACTGTGTGGGAATGTGAAGTGTTCAAATATTCTTTAGACTTGAAATCGAGCAAAATGAAACATCTCTTACACCAAAAATCCCCACACACTAATTAAAGATGTTGGAAGCAAAAATATTTAAGTTGAACTAATATTATTGCTTGGGAAGACTCTGCAAAACTACTCTTTAAAGGGCACCTAGGTTACCCCTTTTTTCAGATTTAATATAAATCTTTTGTGTCTCCAGAATGTGTCTGAAGTTTCAAAAACACCCATCAGATTTTTTATTATACCTTTTATAAGTTTCTTTTGTAAACCTTTTTAAATCAGGTGGCAGTTTTGTTGTACTGCACCTTTAAGGCTAGTCCTCCCTGCCCACCGTTTCTATGTGCCTTTGTGCGTGCCTTAATCTCCTCCCTCAGCAGATTCAGAAAACAGACAGACATAAAGGAAACAGATCTCACGTATCGTTTGTGAGAAATACTACAGTAAGAACTTTACCAATGAGTATTTGATGCATTTGTTGTGGATTTCCAACCATAAATCACACACAATGTCATTACAAAGTTGCACAAAAAACGCACACACAAATACACACACATACACAGCGCAGACAAGCGCACACACACAGACAACACGCCCGTTTAGCTTTGCATTCTTTTTCCACGCATGTGATAGGATACAGGTTAATCTCCACTGCTGTATGGATATCTGTTATGTTAATGTACAAAATAAACCTGATTTAACATCCACAAACCGGGATTAAATCGTCTTCCTTTATAATTGTTCTGACACGCAGCTGTGGTGATAAGTAAAACTGAAGTAAATCGCTGTAATTCATTACACACATGCTCTGTTTTAAAACTTTTTAATCTTGTAAAACTCACTCTTGATCACATTTGATGATGATTGATGATCCTAGCAAACTGAACAGACCTTTTCTTCCCGGGTTGCTTTGCGCACGTCCTGTCTTGTTGGTATGATTATGCACAAGACTACTGGGACATGTTAACACGCAGCTGTCAATCAATTCGGTGGCCGGGGGGACCTCACTCCTACGTAAAGTTGCGGTCGGTCTGAAAACCGCTCCAATTGGTCCACCGTTTTTATGTTGTTAAATAAAAAAAAAGCACTGGGTGTGTTTATATCACCCCAACATGACAGCCTATACACTATACCTACACACATGTCTGTCCAAACAGCTTGAAAAGTAGATTTTACACCATAGGTGCACTTTAAAAGAATGTTGACTATACTCATAAACACAAGAAACTAATTTTAAGCAATATTTAATAATAAAAGCAAATTTTCCAAATTTATATAAACAATTGTAGGCAAACAAACAAACAAAAAAGTTAATTATGATTTTGTTTAACACAAAAGAAGACATTTTGATGAAAGCTGAAAACCGGTAAGCATTGACTTCCATAGTAGCAAGACGAAAACTACAGATGTCAAAGGTTACCTGGTTCCATCTATTTATTTGTGCTCAACAGAATAACATTTAATAAACTTTAAAAATATCTGTGGAACTGTTGAAGCTGCTTTCATTTTTTTTCCTGCTAGGTCATGAAAGATCTTATTATTTTGTTTTACCTTTATTTTGTTGTTAGAAAAAGTTATTTGAAACATTAAAGCAGACACTTTACACTCCCTATAGGACGAGGTACTGTAAAAGGTACAACACCTGTCATTGGGATAGAGCCTTTTAAGGTGCATTTTTGTACCTTGAAGTACTAATAAGAACTCTTTAGATACAAACATGCATCTTTTGAAATAGTAGCACCTCAGTTCATACAGTGGCTTTATTACAAACCAGTATAAACCAGTGCTTTTTGTCCTAAAGGCATAGTTCACACTAAAAACTGAAACTTGCTTGATTGTTTATTCACCATTCAGATGTTTCAAAACTGATCTGCTAAACTCAAAAGATGATGAAACCAGGTACCCATTGAGCTCCACAGTATTTGTTTATCCTACTATGGACGTCAAAGGTTACCAATTTTCAGCTCTCTTCAAAATATCTTCTTTTGTGTTCAACAGAATAAAGAAACCCCATTTAGGACGAGTAAATAGAGAGTAAATGTTCATTTCTGAGCAAACTATTGCTTTAAAGTGTAAACTCATTCAAGAATAAAAAGTCAGTGTTAGAAGCCTAAACATATGATAAATGAGTAAACATGAGAGAAACTCAGCTTCCTTAAAAACTCTTCTTGACAATATAACAAACTACATTGCAAAATGCAACCAGCGGCATGCTCTAAAATAACTAGTTTGCACTGGTTGTGAATAAACCATCACGTTAGAATCTGTACTCATACAAATACACAAGTCATGCAGAGGTTGCGCCACATCTCAGAGACCCCCACACCATTTTCACACGACAGAAGAACAGAAATCCACCAGGAGTCTAAAGAACAAACTAAACAGAAGACGAGAAAAGGCTGAGGAAGAAAAAAAAGAAAGCAAAGTGACTGACCACGGTCTGCTGGTATCTCAGAGCCTTCCTTTGCGACTCATCTGCGGCCATTGACACACTGTCACTGACCCAAAAATAAACTGCCCGTCTGTCTTAGCATTCCCACCCTGGGGTGGCACGGGCACACACACACACACACACACACACTCGATCTCTCTGTTTCTGCTTCACACATGCACACCATCCCTAACTAGTGTGTGTAGTATGGCTTTATGAGGACGGTACATGTGTTTGTGTGTCAGAGCCTAACTAAAGCCATGTGTCCCTTCATTAGTGGGACGGTTTGTTTAATCCTGTCACCCCTGGCAACAGGCTAAGACTTTGATCACCTGTTCATTTGGAGAGGGGCACAGCGAGGGAACTCCCCGTCCCGCATGAAACATGATGAGGGAGGACCGGAGCCATCTCCCATTCGCCCTTTTCATTTGAGGAAAGGTTGGGCAATACGTTTTAATGATACAATAAGACCGATTTAGCTTGATATAAACATGGGAAATGAACATGAGAGGAAACATACTCAGGGGTGAGAAGAATAAATTGATGGATTCAAATAACAGGTTGAGTAAAACCAGCCTGATCTCACGAGAAAACGTAAGTATTTTACGTTTTGTCAGTCTAGAGGCTAATTTGTACGAATTCGTACGAGTTCAGTAATACGAAATTGTACGATTTTAAAAAGGAGGCGTGGCACCTAACCCCACTCCTAAACCCAACTGTCATTAAGGGATTAGCAAATCGTACTAAATTGTACGAATAGATCGTACGAATTCATACGAATTAGCCACTAAATCAAAAAGCTCCGAATTGCCGTGAGATTGTGTTGGTAAAACACATTGAGACATACACTGCACAAAATGCTGGGTTCCCCATAATTCCTTCATTTTGTCCCAACATAAATAGATTAGGTTCAATTAATTGTTTTTACTAACTGAAGTGAATTGAACATGAAACAATTAGGTTGTTCCAAAACAAAAAGAATTGTGTCGACTTACTTTATCAATTGCTTATTTTAAATAAGTAGTTTGAACTAGTTGCGAAAATCTTTTTTTGGTATGCACTTACACTCACTGGCCACTTAATTAAGTACACCTTACTAGTACTGGGTTGGAACCCATTTTGCTTTAAGAACTGCCTTAACCCAGTTTGGCCACTATTCCCTGACCTCCGGCATCAACAAGGCATTTGTGCCCACAGAATTGCCGCTGGATATTTTCTATTTTTGTGACTATTCTCTGTAAACCCTAGAGATGGTTGTGTGCAGTGTTGGGCAGTACTACTACTAGCTGCTACTAGCTTAACTACATTATATAGCTTAACTATATATATATAGTTTACTGTAGTAAAGGATAAAGTATACTACGGTAATTACTATTATTTTATGATAGTTATTAATGATACTACAATATGTAAGTTAGTGTAATTTAATGCATATTCGTATTCTTTACTATACATTACTATAGTATTTTAAATGTGTAACACCTGGTTTTATTGGATTTTTTAGTTTTTGCTGTTATATACAAACCTATATAATTTGTTTCTGTTTGGTACAATATTATTTAACAGTAGATAACTGAACTGAACTGCCACATATGATTCATTGACAGTTTTAGTGATCACTAAGATTTGAATGATAATTTAAGTTGCTTCGATTTAAAAATGAAAATTGCAAAAATAGCTTAAATGTGGCTAAGCTACTTTTGCAAAGTAGCTTTTAGCTTAGCTTGCTACATTTCCCACGGTGTAGCTTTCAGTGTAGTTAAGCTACATTTTAAGTAGTGTAGCTAATAGCTTAGCTCACTACATTTTTTCAAGTAGCTTGCCCAGCACCGGTTGTGTGTGAAAATCCCAGTAGATCAGCAGTATCTGAAATACTCAGACCAGCCCGCCTGGCACCAACAACCATGCCATGTTCAAAGTCACTGAAATCACCTTTCTTCCCCATTCTGATGTTTAAACTGCAGCAGATCGTCTTGACCATGTCTACATGCCTAAATGCATTGAGTTGCTGCCAATTTATTGGCTGATTAGAAATATGCATTAACGAGCAGTTGGCCGGTAAGTGTATATGGTTCAAAAGATTGAAAGGGATGGTAAAGACACTTATGAAGTTACAAAGGATTTCTAATTATTTTGACTAATTGTGCTATTTTGGGCTTTTTATTCATCAAAGAATCCTTAACATGTTAAACACTGAGCAGGTTATTGGCTTAACAATAAGATGAGAAGAATATTCACGTGAAAAAAGTCTGGGTTCTAGAATCCCATTTTTTAAAATATATTTACAGGCTAGACATTGCTCTGCTACTTTTTTCTCAGGTTACCCATCTCTGCCTAAGCTACAGGTATGGGAAGAGTTACTGCAACTAAACCCACAGCTCAAATCACAAATTTCTAAAATCTATGGGTGCATTTTAAGCTTGGATGATTGTTCTCTTACTAAAATGTAAAAATCTTGGGAAAATGAATGGTGGATTTGTGCACTGCAGAGAATTCGTTCTAGTACAATTTGTGCTCGCCTTAGCCTGATACAATTGAAAGTATTTCATAGAATCAATTTCTCAAAAACCATCTGAAATTTTTCCCAATATTAATGACAGATGTGACAGGTATCATGCACCAAGGTGTAATTAAAGTCATATGTTCTTTATGTGCCCTCTGTTACAGAATTATTGGATTAATTATTTTACAATTATGTCCAAAGTGTTGCAGGTAAATATAGACCCATCCCCTGATGTTGCCAATTTTGGGGTTCCAAAGATTTGGTCCCAGTTAAATTCAAAACAACTTGATATTTTGGCCTTTACCTCATTATTAGCTATGCGTCGTATTTTACTTTACAGGAAATCAAACAAGCCTCCAACTACATCGCAATGGCTTGTAGATACCATGCAATTTCTAAAATTGGAAAAGGTTAGATGCTCTGGGAAAACTAATTTCTTTAAAAAGCAGCAATGTTTTATAACTTACTTTAACTCTCTTAAAGTCTTGCCTTCCATTTAATAGACACACTCTCCTTTCTTTTTAATTTATGTATTTCGTAGTAATTTAATTTTTGTTTGTTTTTAACTATTACTATTTTATATTGTTTAATTGTAAATATTTACTTTCAACATTGACAATGTATCTGAACATTTGATTGTGATAGTTGGTTGTAATTTTCTGTACACTTTTATTACTCTTGTTTTCATTTTTCTCTCCCCCTTTTATTATTATTATTATTATTATTATTTAGTTTTTTTTCCTGTTAATTTTTTTTTCTTCTCCTTTGTAAAAAAAAGCAACAACAAAGATAATGATATGTAACTATTTGTACTGATGTAGTGTTTGTTTTTTTACAATAGAAAATTTGAACAAAGTCTGGGTTCCACACAACTCCTTCATGTTGTCCCAACACAAATTGATTGCGTTAATGTACTGTAACTGTTTTTACAAATTGAAGTAGATTGAACAAAAAATTAAGCAAAAAAAATTAAGAATTGTATCATCAACTAATTTTAAATAAGGAGATTGAACAAGCAGCAAGTCATTTTTGAGCATTGATAAAATTCTTGAATATGCCCTAGAATATGCATAACACTACACTGCAAGTAATGTATTTTCAAATTTCCTCAAATTTTCCTTCGGCTTAGTCCCCGATTTATCAGGGGTCGCCACGGCAGAATGAACCACCAACTAAGCCAGCCACAAGGACTAGAACTAGGAATGGTTTTAAAACATGATATTTAAGTTTTTTACCTAAGAAAAAATTAAAAATTTTACTATTTTATTATGCAGACCATTTTTGAACCAACAATACATGCATTTTTCAGTTTTATGACATTTATGTTACCTATACATATACAGTTAAAATAAACATAAATATACAGAATTCTTAGCCCCCGAGTGAATTTACTTTCAAATATTTCCTAAGTGATATTTAACAGAGCACAGACATTTTTACTGTATTTATATGATATATTTTAAACGACATTTTCTTGTGCAGAAAGTCTCATTTCTTTTAGTTTGGCTGGTTTTAAAATTATTTTAAGGTCTTATTTTCAGTATTTGAATATATTGTCATCATAGCAAAGACAAATGACACTTATTAGAAATCTGTTATTAAAATATGTTGAAAAAGGTGTTGAAAAATATATTTTCTTCATTAAACAGAACTTTATATACCCATATTTGAAAAGAGAAAATAAATATTTAAAAAGAACTTCACAGGATGGTTAATAATTTGGCCATTAACTGTATCATATTAATAACTGCTTTATCTTCTTGCAACGCTATTCTGTTTGAGATATATGCTTCATTAAAGGTACTTATTTATGCTTATTTACATAAAGGACGAATTTAGAGCAAATAAGAGTAAGCTCACGCTCTAGAATGCACTCAGAATGTGCATGTGCGTGTGAAGTTAATAATGTTGTAAAAAAATTTTTAGTTTCTTGTACAGACTAATCATTTTGCTTCACAGGACCTCTAAAGAAGTCAGATAATAGATCTTGGATGGCCTGAGAGTGAGAAAAACAGCATCGTTATTTCATTTCTGGACTATAATTAAACTATCGACAGCAAACATCATCACATTTTTCATTCATTTATTCATTTTCCTTTGGATTAGTCCCTTATTTATCAGGGGTTGTCAAAGCGGAATGAACCACCAACTATTTCAGCATATTTCTTATGCAGTGGATGCCCTTCTAGATGAAACCCAGTACTGGAAAACACCCTTTTACAACACACTCATACACTATGGTGAATTTTGCTTACCCAATTCACCTATACCGCATGTCTTTGGGAGAAAACCCATGCAACCATGAAAAGAACATGCAAACTCCACACACAAATGCCAACTGACCAGCCAAGACTCAAACCAGTGACCTTCTTGCTGTGAAGTGCTAACCACTGAGCCACTGTGCCGCCCATTATCACATTAACATCTGACAATTGAAGCAGCTTTATATAACAAGCTCTCTTTATGTGACACAGTAAAGCATGCTAGAAACTCAGGTGGAGGCGGAGCTTAAAGAAACAGCTGGAGGAGGAGGGTGTGGCAGCAAGATTTAAACTCACTGACAGTGAGACTAAGAGCACTTAAACAACACTCAGAGTTGGAACAAAGCCGGTGATACTTTGGGAATGAAACACAAAAACAAAAACCAGCAAACAGCAACAAAACAGCCTCTTACAAGTGTGGAAAATGAAAAGTAGTTCCAGCGTTCCTCATAAACATGTAAGTTCATTACCATTACTAAGTTTTCTATATTATAATTATAATATATAGCTATATATTACGCAACATCTCATATGAAGTACACCTACAGATTACTTAACCACATCAAAATAGCATTACAATGTTATTTTAAATAAATAAATAATAATATTATTATTTTATTCAAATAATATGAGTAGACTAAACAAATGTATGTGTGTGTGTGTTTCTACTCATATTATATGAATGTATGTACATAAATGTGTGCATATCAATACATATCATAGGTATTAGATAGTAAGAAGTGTGTATATACTGTATGCATTAGCACACAATATTCCTTTACTATTGTCACTTATAATGTGTCACTGAATAATGTGTAGCTGAATTGTCATTCACAAGACTTAGACCACTGATTGATCAGAAAGCTATACTTGTCAAAGTTTACTGCTGTTACTTTAATATTGAAGTATCACTTTTCCATTACACCGAGTTCCTGTGTGTGATTGTGTTTGTGAACTGTATGATGCCAAGATTGAAATGCAGATAAACAGGTTCAGTGACAGTGTGGTAGTCTCGCAAACAACTCAAGATGACAAAGTCAAACTGAAACAATGTGCTGACAAAGCATGATTAGTAGTGGGAATGTTGAAGGTGTGACATGATTATGTTTATTTTTTTAAATGCTGTACGTGCACTGATGTTCTGAATGCTATAGATGGCTATATTTTGATACATTAAAAGCCATTTTGAAATCACAAATCTCCAGTGGTGTAAAGTAACAAATTACAAATATTCAAATTGCTGTAATTGAGTAGTTTTTCTCAGGAATTGTAATTTACTAAGTAGTTTTAAAAATGTGTACTTGTACTTACCCTTGAGTACATTTTTAGGGCTGTATCTGTACATTTACTCCACTACTTCAACCTGCAGTCACTACTTTATTTTTTCTTGTCTATGGGATTAGAAAAATCAATCCTGTGATTCCTGTCCAATCAAAGTGCACATAGAAGGTAATTCGCAACATAATGAACTACCTCAAAACATGGGCGATTTATAATTGCAGCAAACCATTTGGTAGCATTAAAAGTGTCCAAGAAGATGTCCAAAATCTTTACACACATTGACCCAGAGACTGTTTAGATGCATGTCACTGATGAGAAGATGACGAATGTTTACTGTATGATGACCGAAATGGCTTTAAACACCCAGCAGGCACAAGACATCAACATGACTGACTGAATGAAAACCGTGTTGATTTCAGAACTTAACGTCAGGTCAATGTCCAACGTCCAACCTAAAATCAACTAAATTTCAACGTTGTTACAGCTTGACGTTGTGTGGGCGTTACCACTATGACGTCTATCAGATGTTGGATTTTGGTTGCCATACCTGATGAATAAATATCAGTATTTGATATCAATATGATGTTGATTTAAGATGTTGGCTCAATGTTGGATTTTGGTCACTTTCCAACACAACCTAAAATCAACCAAATATCAACGTCATTTTACGTTGCTATCGGCCATCAAAATGAAGTCCTTACAAACTGGCTAGACATTGAATTTTGGTCGGCTGACGTCACAACCTAAATCTAACCTACATATAATATTAACGCCATATGACGTTGTGTAACTAAATGCAGGACAGAATGTTACGTTTACGTTTATGTTTACACACATGATGCATCAGCTTTTCACTCACTACTCATGAGTACTTTTGAAAGGTCTTCTTTTTACTCATTTGAGTAATATTTATAACAGATACTTTTACTCTACTTACACTACATTTTTAGGCAAGTAATGGTAATTTTACTTAAGTATGATTTTTCAGTACTCTTTCCACCACTGCAAATCTCATTATGTTTTAGAAGGATTCCATAATAAATATTTAAATCCATATTTAGCTGCTAATTAAAATAAGACCTATATATAGCTGCTATATGTTGCATATGACTGAAACGAAACCATTACCTTCTGATTTACTGAATATACTTAAAATACACTTCAAAAAATGACATTTGCTGTGTGTTCAAACTCATTTAAAATGAGTTGCATCAACACGATTCTTATTTTTTGGGGGAAAGCTTAACTTAAAATTGTTTTAAGTTAAATCCACTTAAATTTGTACAAACGATTAAGTTTACTTAATCGATTTGTTTTGGAACAGCATGAATGATTTGGGACCCAGCACATTTTACAGTGTACAAAATGCAGAAAAATCTGTTTATTATATAGTATTCATATATTGTTTAGTATATTATCAGTTTAAATTTAATGAATAAGGTGGCTTTAAAATAATTTGCACTTTTCATTGAATTTAAGCGACATTAGCTCTGCAATATTTTCTGCAAAACGTGCAGCTTTACATGTGTTGGAAGATTTATAGTCTAATTTTATGTTTTTCAAGAGAGCTGCCAAACTACATGTGCTGCATGATAGTGCCAGGGATGTCATCCTTACACTAATAAAACATAAGCTGATGCAGGTCAATAGCATTGCTTGTGAAATACTGGATATCAGTTTACATGTAGTGTTTTAAAGGTGTTGTTGTTTTTGTGTTTTTTTTAATACTTCATTAACAGAGGCAATATTCTTTTCTTTTTACAGTATGTCTAACTTAACCAACACAACGTTTGCATGTACACCGGGCAGTCTTTGTGGTGAGTGGACGGTTATGTTCAATTTATTTGTTATATATACACAGTTGAAGTAAGAATTAATAGCCCCCCTGTTTATTTTTTTTATTTTTTATTTTTTAACGAAGCGAAGATTTTTTCAGCACATTTCTAAACATAATATTTTTAATAACTAATTTCTAATAACTGATTTATTTTATTTTTGCCATGATGACAGTAAATAATATTTTACTAGATTTTTTTCTAGACACTAGAATTCAGCTTAAAGTGACATTTAAAGGCATAACTAGGTTAATTAGGTTAACTAGGCAGATTAGGGTAATTAGGCAAGTTATTGTATAAGGATGGTTTCTTCTGTAGATTACTAATAAAGCTTAAAAGTGCCAATAATTTTGACCTTAAAATGGTTTTTTTAAAAATTAAAAAACTGCTTTTAATATATATTATAAAAAATATTATCAGATATACTGTGAAAATTATCTTGCTCTGTTAAACATAATTTGGAAAATATTTAAAATATTCCCAAAATTTTTTTTAAATGGGTGAATAATAAATAAATAAACATACTTATATGTATTTTGTTTGCTGCAGAGTAAGCGAGGCAAGAGCTGTAAAGAACACAACCCAGGATCATTGACAATATATGCCTCAGCAGCCTTCATCTTTGCAAAACGCAAAACATACATTCCACCGGATACATTTTGTTGCATGTTTTGGAAGACAAATCCAATAGAAGGCACTAGCTGCGTCCCAAATCGCATACTTATGCACTATTCTACGGCATTTTGTAGTATAAATAGTGTAAGTAGTGCGTTCACATTGAAAACTCTAAAAATAATAAGTGCACTTTAATTACCCGGATGATGCACTCATTCAGCTGGTAAAATTAAGTGTGGAATGATGGACACTCCACGCACTCAACGACCAAAGGTTTGCTCACGTAGCGGAAGGGGTGGAGCTATTGGGCGCACATGTTGGATAACTTTATTTATTGTGGATGGTGAAAGCAAAATTCTCCTACGAGAGTGATTATAGTGCCTCCCAATGGTGAATGCGGTTATACACATGGCAGGTATAATTTGATAGTTTGGTCATTTATTTTACTGATTTGGCAACTGCCAAACGTCATCAGGCAAAAGGTTTGAATTTCCGCTTAGTAAAAAACATTAGTGCTCCATTTGGGACGACACTACCTACATATACTATGCAGTTGAGTGTGTCAGAGCTTAAGTACATAGTGCATGAGTGCATAGTGTATGGTGTGCCATTTGAGACGCAGCTAGTGTCTACATTTTTGCAAATCTGAATGATGTTACTTAGGTTATGTATAAACATAGGGTATGTATAAATATGTTAAACAGTGCAGTTGCATGATGCGATTCTGATTTCTGACTGAAGGACAGGACAGGACAGGATTTCTTCTTCGAGTCAGGAATCAGGCTCATCAATGGCTCTCACTTGTTTATTAATGCTTGGAACAGCGGTGACGTAATTTTGACAGTGAAGTGTTGCTCTATGGATTCGTATTTATAGTCAAGACTTTGTGTTTGTCGCTCAGTAGTGGTGAAACTGCATTTCATGTATGTAAAGTACATCAACTGTAAATGTTTAAGTACTACACAAGCAGACAAAGAAAATGGCTGTTCTTAACGCAGATTTTGGACTTGTACCCTCGTAAAATTACATTTAAGTTCTGTTTTCTTTTGAGAATTACACATGCATGGAATTGATTTATGCACAAAATATTTATAACAGTGTTTTCATTCCATGGTTTTGTGGTATTTATTTGGTGTTGTGCAAAGAGCTGCACAAAATTATTGGTGTATTCATCTATAACATGTCCCTGTGAGTATCATTAGTGTGAAAAGAAACAAAAGCTGTACTGCATACTGCCCTGTAGGGTTCATTTGACCTAGTATCTGCAGTCAAACGTATGTTAAAGTGTTAGTTTTTGTAGTTTCACAAAAAATGTAGGCTGAAGCAGGTATTTCCAATGAGCCTGTGTTTCAAGAAACAGCCCTGTTTGAAATGTGGGAATCTACAGCATTGCCTAATATATGATCCATGAGGTGAGCTGCTTTTCTTGCTCGTCTCATTTCTAGTCTAAATATCTATAATGCTCAAACCAGCAAGAGTTTTCTTGACAAGTAAAAAAACTGTCTTGTATTTAGAAATAATAAGCAAAAATTAAGTGAGTTTTTCCTTAAAACAAGCTAAATAATCGACCAACGAGGTAAGCAAAATAGTCATTTTTTGCTTTGAAATTAGTTTATTTTGCTTACCCCATTGGCAGATTATTTTTACCTCATCATCTAAACCAGCATTTCCCAACCCTGTTCCTAAAGGCACACCAACAGTACACGTTTTCAACCTCTTCCTAATCAAACACACCTAAATCACATCATCAGAACATTAGAAGAGACTCCAAAACCTGAAATCAATGCTTCAGATAAGGGAGGCATGCAAAATATGTACTGTTGGTGTGCCTCTAGAAACAGGGTTGGGAAACACTGATCTAAACCAATGCAACTGCATACAAGCAGAACTCCAAGTTTCATTGGTGTAGACTTCAACAAGTGAAAGGAAACCATCTCTGTTTATTATTCATATTGTTTTTATTTTTCCTTGCAGAGGTGCTTTTTTATCAAGTCGAACTGATCGTCATTCCAGTTCTGTTCCTCTTGCTTTTTCTTGCTGTAATGATCATCTTGCTGGTGCTCAAATGCTCTCATAAGAAATCACATCATCACAGACACCACAGAAAGGAAAATAACCACACGCAACAACATCATAACACACAGAGATTGCAGAGAAGCAACAGACGACACCTGCAAGGCATTGACGGTAGCTACCGCTCTCTAAATACTCAAGTTGCACTGTTCTTTTTGTATATGTTCATCCAGATCATGCGCAATAACAATGTTTATTTATAGGCCTCCCTGAGAGTGCATGACCACTATGCTAAATGAAAAGCTTCCCCTCCATGAATCATCAGTGTTTATTAAGCCTTGTGTATTGTTTAAGTTTACTACCCTTTGGTTTTTAATGACATATTTTGATTGCAAAGCCTTGACGCCAAATAATCATGCATGATCATGCAATAATTATGCAAAAATGTCATTATAATGCAAGTCAATGGGGCAAAAACAGCCACAAACATATCAAAAGGGTAGTACGTTTGCCCAGAGTGTATTGTTGAATGTCTTTAAAATTCCCAAAATGTGTGTCAAAATAAGATTTGCAACCAAAAATCATTCCATTTGCTGAAATATAGAAAGCTGCAGCCAAATAAAGACTCAAAATCACCCCAGAGTGCATGAAAACATCCCTATCAGCACACAAGGGTTAAGACTATCTTAATTAGCAAGGTGATTGTTCAAAAATGGTCTGTCTTCTTGATTTACTTTCAAACAACAGCTCCAGCAGAACTGAACCCGATGGAACATGAGGTTATTCCCATGACAGAACAACCTCCGCATGATGTGCAGAATTCAGCTCCTGCAATCCCTCAACAAACCACAGAGAGGCATCCGAGCGCCTTCCAGCTGCTCTCTCCACTGCCCATCAGCTTCTCAGTGAAACAAGACAACTTCACGCTGCACAGAGCTGCCATCGACAGACAGCCAGTCATATTACGAGTGCTTAAAGGTAAATGGTATATTTACGACAAAAATAGTCAGATGTGCGTCACAATTTTTTAAAAATAAGAGATTTATAAATTTTATGAAAGCTAAATAAATTAGCTTTCCATTGGTGTATACTTTGTTAGGACGATATTTAGCTAAGGTACAAAATCTGAAATCTGAGTATTTAAAAAAATTCTAAATAGTGAGAAATTTACCTTTCAAGTTCTTAGCAATCATATTACTAATCAAAAATTGAGTTTTTATATTTTTACAGAAAACTCAAAAAACTATTTTTTGCTGCTTGTTTAAACTACTCATTTAAAATGAGCTGAATGAACATAATTCTTAAGGTTTTAGGAGGACAACTTAATTATTTTATGTTCAATCTACTTAAATTTGTAAAAACAATTAAGTTAACTTAATCGATTTGTGTTGGAGCATCATGATCGTGTGGAACCCAGCATTATTTATAGTGAAGGAAATGTACTAAATATATTAATGGAACATGATATTTACTTCATATTTTAATGATTTCTGGCATAAAAGGAAAATCTATCATTTTGACCCATACAATGTATTTTTGGTTATTGCTATTAGCTGTTATTGTTTTTTTAACGTATATTTCAGTTTTTATTTCAAGTTTAGTGTTATTAATTGTATGTGTTTTTGCCATTTGTATTAGTTTTTTATATCTCTATTTAGCTTTAAATGAATTTTAGTTTAATGAAGTTCTTCGATTTCATTTATTGATTGAATTTTTTTCAATCAGTTATCAAGTAAACATTACTAATTTCCATACAATTTCATATCATTTTTCTACTTTTTGTACAAAAAAATAATTCTACTTTTTGTACATTAAATAAAAGTTGAAACTATTTTTACACTTTTAATGAATAACAGTAATGACATTAGGATGGATATGCAATTTGACAAACAATAACAAAACAACCTCTACTCCTTTAAATGTATGTAAAACACAATTCTGAAGACGTGCTGACCTACTGATCTATCTATCTAAAGTGCTCAGCATAATTGAGTTCACTCCATATTGAAAATGAATAGTTTTATCCATTTCTCAGTGAATATAGGCAACATATTTTGGAGAATTTGAACAAAACAGATTTATTAAACAGATATATTAATAAAAAAATATTTTAGTCGCCAAGCATATCTAGAAATTCAAAGATAATACAATTAAATTCAAGCAAAATATTGCAAAAACAAATACAACCTATAAAAATTCCAACTAAATTTTTCCTTTTTTTTTTTTTTTTTTGGTTTTCTTGAATTTTCCTCTTTTTTGAAGTTTGTAATTAATATTTTTCTTTAACATGTACATTTGGGTGTACTAGTTTTTGAACCATTATCGTAAGTTATTTTGTTAGATAAGTTCCAGATTTGGCTTAGTACAGACTAATCTAATGTATCTGCACAAATATAATATTGTATAGCTTCCTATTAAAAATGTGAATTTAATGGATAGATTTGTGAGGGGTGTACGTATCTGTCTATCTATCTATCTATCTATCTATCTATCTATCTATCTATCTATCTATCTATCTATCTATCTATCTATCTATCTATCTATCTATCTATCTATCTATCTATCTATCTATCTATCTATCTATCTATCTATCTATCTATCTCACTTAATCTAGTCAGTGTTGGTTGATCTTGAATAAAACTAGTTACCTTAAAATATTTACCCATTAACTACTGTACATTACATGCTGTGAAATATTTTATATCTCATTATGATTATTGTTATATCATAATCATTATGAATCTGAAGTAAATGTTTGTCTCACCTGTTGTTAAAGCGTTACATGGTGACCAGAAAGTTGTTGGTTTGATTCTTATAGTGATAAAACACACACCTCATCATCACTGTTGCCTTCACTTCACTAAGATCATCCCTAGACAGATAAAACAAGAGATAGTATGACACTAGACACTATAGATTGATAAAAATAAAATAAAAAAAATCACACCGACATATGCAATCGTACTTTTCTCTCCAATTTTCCCCATGTAGAATCAGCCAATGCCAGAGAGTGCCAGACTTTCCTGGGGTTTTCTCACTTCCTGTCAGAGCTGGGTCCACATGTGTCACTGCCCAAACTGCTGGGTGTGGTGAGTGCACGGACACCATTGATGATGGCGATGGAGGAGCTGGAGCACAGAGACCTGCTGGGCTTCCTGTGGAGGTGCAGACAGGTAAGTGAATAATGCTTAATTCTCTGTTTAGCGCTGGACCAAAACATGACATGACACCATGAACTTGCCTGACGGGTTCAGGCTTATTTCTCAGGCTGGCATACGAATTTCACTTTGTAACAGGAAGTTGGGTGTGGGACAAATAGACTGAAATGGAATGAAAATGGAATGTACCTATTTTTAGTTCTAAACTTACATGAACTGTGAAACTGCGTCAAAAATAACAACAGGATAGTGATGTATGGGAAAATATTCCTGTCCTAATGGTCATTTTATTACATAAAAAGCAGAAATTCTGACAAATAAACTCCTATAAAATTATGCATTTAACAATTTTGAAATGGGTGACATGGTGGCTTAGTGGTTAGGACTGTCACCTCACAGCAAGAAGGTCACTGGTTCCCGGCTGGGCCAGTTGGCATTTCTGTGTGGAGTTTGCATGTTCTCCCCGTGTTCGCGTGGGTTTCCTCCGGGTGCTCCGGTTTCCCCCACAGTCCATTTGACATAAAATAAATTGGTCATGTATGTGTTTGAATGAGTGTGTATTGATGTATCCCAGTACTGGGTTGCAGCTGGAAGGGCATCCGCTGTGTAAAACATATGCTGGATAGGTTGGCGCTTCGTTCCGCTGTGATGACGGTCCAAATAAAGGAACTAAGACGAAGGAAAATTAATGAATGAATGAGTTTTGAAATATGTAATTAATAATTAGATGTATATTAAAATGATGATATATTTTAACAATTAAACAAATGGGCAAAATAATTTATTGTATTAAAAATCTGTGTTATTATAACAAATATTACAATTCTGAAGTTAAAGTATTGGTATATGTTGCCATTTGAATACTAATATATACCTTACATAATAAAACAAAAACGATGTTTTACTCAAACACATAACTATAATTCATAACTAATTCATTCATTAATTTTCTTGTCGGCTTAGTCCCTTTATTAATCTGGGGTCGCCTCAGCGGAATGAACCGCCAACTTATCCTGCACATGTTTTATGCAGCGAATTTCCTTCCAGCTGCAACCCATCTCTGGGAAACATCCATACACACTCACTCACACTCATACACTACGAACAATTTAGCCTACCCAATTCACCTGTACCGCATGTCTTTGGACTGTGTGGGAAACCGGAGCACCCGGAGGAACCCACGCGAACGCGGGGAGAACATACACACAGAAACACCAACTGACCCAGCCGAGGCTCAAACTAGCAACCTTCTTGCTGTGAGGCGACAGCACTACCTACTGTGCCACCGCGTAAATAATATAAATAAATAATATATCATAAATAATCATATATCATAAATATATATTATCATATAAATAAATAATCATATTTGATAAATAATCATATATCATAAATAATCATAAACAATATAAAAAAATTTTTTTTGAGGGGTGTCAATTTTTTTTCCCAACACTCGTGGGGATATTTGGTCCTCACATTGTAAAGAATACAAAGCAAAAACACACAATACATTTTAGGGGAAATCCAAAAAAATTACCTTAAAGCTAAAATACTGTAACTAAAAGATATATTTTCGGTAAACTGGTGTAAAATTCCTGGAACAAATTTACTGGTAAATTAAAAAATGTCCTGTTTATGCAGTAGAATTCTGGCAATTTACTCATAATTTTC
The DNA here is from genome assembly GCF_903798145.1 of Danio aesculapii. Classification (NCBI taxonomy): domain Eukaryota; kingdom Metazoa; phylum Chordata; class Actinopteri; order Cypriniformes; family Danionidae; genus Danio; species Danio aesculapii. The sequence continues at coordinate 11,694,702 of NC_079453.1, forward strand.
TGGTGTTTTTAAAAAGGCCCTGTTCACACAAGATCTCTTCATGGCAATTTAATGGTAATTTTCAAGTATTTTTAAAAAGTGCCTGATCTCTTCATGGCAATTTACTGGTAATTTTCAGATATGTTTTTAAAAAGGGCCTGTACAAACAATATCTCTTCATGGCAATTTACTGGTAATTTTCAGATATTTTTTTAAAAATGGCCTGTTCACACATGATATTTTAAATGGCAACTTACTGGTCATTTTCCAGTATTTTTTAAAAAGGGCCTGTTTACACATAATTAATAATAATTTCTTACATTTATATAACGCTTTTCTGGACAATCAAAGTGCTTTATACATTTTAGGGGGGAATCTCCTCAACCACCACCAGTGTGCAGCATCCACCTGGATGACGTGACGGCAGCCATATCGCGCCAAACCGCACACCACACACCAGCTTATTGGTGGAGAGGAGACCGAGTGATGAAGCCAATTATGATTTGGCGATGGTTAGGAGGCCATGATGAACAGAGGCCAGTGGGCAAATTTGGTTAGCTCACTGTTTTTCAAAGGACATCCTGGAATTTTTAGCGACTACAGAGAATCAGGAACTCGGTTTAATGTCTCATCCGAAAGACTCACTGAGCAGTAAAGAGTCCTTGTCAATATACAGGGACATTAGGAACCATACAGACTGCAGGTTGAGTGCCCCCTGCTAGCATCCTAGCTTTCCCATGTAGTCTCCCATCCAGGGACTGACTAGGCACTGCTTAGCTTCAGCGGGCGACCATGTGAGAATTGCAGAGAGCTAGCTGCGATCTCTTCATGATCTCTTTGTGGCAATTTACTAGTAATTTTCCAGTTTTTTTTAAAAGGGCCTGTTCACATATGATCTCTTCATGGCAATTTACTGGCAATTTTCAAGTATTTTTAAAAAGTGCCTGATTTCTTTATGGTAATTTACTAGTAATTTTAAATTTTTATTTTTTTTAAAAGGGCATTCACACATGATCTCTTCATGGTAATTTACTGGTAATTTTCAATTTTTATTTTTTTAAAAAGGGCATTCACACATGATCTCTTCATGGCAATTTACTGGTAATTTTCAGACATTTTAAAAAAGGGCCTGTTCACACGTGATCTTTTCATGTCAATTTATGGTAATTTTCCAGTATTTTTTTTTAAAGTGCCTCATCTCTTTATGGTATTTTACTAGTAATTTTGACATTTTTATTTTTTTAAAAAGGGCCTGTTCACACATGATCTCTTCATGGCAATTAACTGGTAATTTTCCCATAAAGTCTGTATGTAAGAAAAAAGCTAATAAAAACGGATTCATAGATTAGCTATAGCTAACAACTGTTGAAGTCACCTGAGAATAATTGATACAGATAGTTGTGTGTTGTGATCTCATTTGTAATAGATTGATTAAGTGTCAAACTACAAGTGTAACCTGACCTTTGCTTTGACTGACTATAAATCTCCTTCACAGGACCACACAGGTCAGGCAGCACCATGTGACATGACTGAGAGACGAATCTTTACCATGGGCGCTCAGATCGCATCTGCTCTGGTGAGATAAGTTAGCTTGCAATATATATCCATATATACAAACACACTGACAAGTTAGTGTCATCATGAAAGCCTGGTAATGTATAAGTGTACTGAACATGGAGAGGTTTTTATGAGCCACTCCAGGCATGCTTTTAACATACTGACAACTTCATCAATCAATCCAAGCCTTTTACTTTGGCATACATTAATAATGGCCATTATTTTATGAGCACTTAAACAGAGAATTCATGATTTATACAGCAGAACAAAGCATTTATTGTCACACCCAAGAGCACTTGTTATTGCACTGACAAAACCTGTACTGATTGTAGGAGTATCTGCATAGTAAGAACTGCATTCATGGGAACGTCAAAGCTCGGAGCGTCCTGGTTGGTCGGGATCTCTCGGTTAAGCTGTGGGGTTTGGGTCCAGCATATCACAGAAAAGCAAATGCAGGCTCTATAGAGGACATAGAAGAAATAGAAATGAGAAAATGGCAAGCTCCGGAATTACTGGCACGACAGCCTCTGCATCAAAGCAGTGACGTGTAGGTTTCTTGTGATGTTTTTATTTTTGGTTATTTATGCATGTTTTGTGATGTTTAAAATTTAAATTTTATTCATTTCTTCATAGATGGTCCTTTGGCATTTTGCTCTATGAGATGGTGACATTAGGTGAGTGTTGGTCAACAGAATTTGTTTTCAGTCACAGAGAGCTGAATGAAAAAACACCTATAAAAGTTCAGTTCAGACTACTGCTGTGCGATATGGCATTCTCAAATCATGATAAAAGTCATCGCATTTCTTGATAACAATATATATCATGATATAGTACCATTTCTGTAAATTCAATCAAATAATATTTATGTTTGTAGATCACATGTGTTTCTTTTTTACAGTTAGATACACACTCAGAAGTGTACTCATTCCTATGTGATCATATTTCTCATTAGATTTAGAACTTAAGAACAGATGTTTGATTAAAAATGTAGAAATATAAAAGAAAAATCAATAAAATATAAAAACACTTTTCAAAAACCCAGGATTGCAGGTCCAACATAAAAATGATCACAAAATAAAATGGAAAATGTAGACATTGTACCTTTAACATTACAACTTTGATGTAACTCAAGTTTATATATAAATATATAATATAAATAAAATAAAGCATTACCATAATAAGGTATTTTGTGACACCACAAAATACATAGTAGTGCATAATATGAAACCATTAAATGATATATATGTTATATTGAATAATTGAAGTCATGAATAATTAGTCTGAGAAAGGCACTCTATTATAAGTCATTCTGACTGAACATACAGAAACATAGTTGGAGTCCACTTATTTGTATAAAAACAATTACATAAAAATATAATTCTAAAGCTGCCCAAAGGACATAATCTTATTGTTTGTTTCAGGAGAGGCTCCCTTTCCCAACATCATGGCTAGTGAACTTCTGCAACATTTACAGAGAGAAAACACCCTGAAGAGACCACCATACTGCTCAAATACACTGTATGTCACTACTGTTCCAAAATCCAAATCCAAGCTATATATATATATATATATATATATATATATATATATATATATATATATATATATATATATATATATATATATAAAGTTTTTTTCTTTCCATTTGACGTGTGGTATCAATAAAAGCAACACTCCTCCACCAGTCCTTCATATTCACGTCAACTACCCCAGTTTGTCACGGAAGCATGAATGAAAAGTTGAATGAATGAACTGCAGTTAAAGTCGAGGAATTAAAGATGAAACACCCAAAATTACATGAGACGTGCAGACGTGAATAGCCTGGTGACAAAATATTCAAAAAGCACTTCACGTAATTATATTATTGTCTTATTCAGATTAAGGCAAATAACTATTACTGATGTCCATGTAAACGTAGTCAGTGGTGTCTTCTAAGTAAGTGAAAGATCCAGAAGGGCATCCTGCTGATTTGATTCAGAAGGGCACTTTTTTGTCAGACGGCTCACTGGTTTTACTTTCATTCATTCACCGTCATTCGTTTTAAAAAGCTACCGGTCCATTTTATTTGTATATATTTTACTAGAACGCATTAACTCTACAGGTGCCTGATAGTTAGCTGTGGAGCTAACGTTAATCATTCCCTTTAGTGAACGCATAAAAATCGTCATCATAATTTACTCGAGTGCACGCCTCAATGTCGCACCCATACCCTACAATTTAGGGTATGGTTATTTAGGATAATAATATACATAAGTCAAGGGAATGGTGTAATCACAGTAAAAAAAAAAAAAAAAAAAAAACTCACCTCATGACACAATAAGCAAATCCCAGTCGGGTCCGTCAGTTTTTTTGGTCCCCTTGAAACATTTCTGTTCTGTTCGTGTTGTGAGAAATTGCAGCGCGTTTTCTTAATGTGTTTGCGTTGTGAGGATTAGCAATACGTATACTGTCAAACCGATGAGGATCTTTTCCTAATTTATGGGTGGTTTTTGGAATTGCATGCGTTTTCTTAAATTACACCACGTTTAGCTCTCTCGGCCATCGTACAAATGTGATAGGGAGCATTTAATTAGCTACTTATTGTTGTTTCATTTATTGTAAAACTTTTTAAACCACCAACAGACTTGAGAATAACAGACTTGACATTCCCTACTGAAAAAAACAGCTTAAACCAGCCTAGGCGGGTTGGCTGGTTTTAGCTGGTCGACCAGCCTGGTTTTAGAGGGGTTTTGGCCATTTCCAGCCTGGTCTTAGCTGGTCAGGCTGGAAAATGACTAGCTAAAACTAGCTTGACCAGCCTAGACAGGCTGGGAGCCCAGCCAAAACCAGCTATGTCCAGCTTAAACCAGGCAGGTCAAGTTGGTTTTAGCTGGATTTAACTGGTCATTTTCTAGCCTGACCAGCTAAGACAATGCTGGAAATGACTGGAAACCAGTCTGGAAATGGCCAAAACCCCTCTAAAACCAGGCTGGTCAACCAGCTAAAACCGGCCAATCAGCCTAGGCTGGTTTAAGCTGGATTTTTCAGCAGGGTTTTCCACCAATTCATGCTTTAGCTCAAACCAGATACCACATTGTATGTCTAAAACAGAATTTTTTTTCTTCATATAATAGTTTTAAATATCCTTAAATACACATACAAATGTTATTTTTATAGATATGAATTTGATATGCTTTGTGTTATTATTCAAAAATAACTTTCATCTTGGAGATGCAGAATATACTCGCAATTAAAATAACCCATAAGATTTGCTTTAATTATTATTATTTTTATATAGCACGATTTCTTTTGTTATTACTTTTATCGCATTATTATGATTGTATTGTATGCATTTATATTTTCTAGATATTCTATCATGAAGTCCTGCTGCAAGTGGAGAGCAAAGGATCGAGTCTCATTGGCAGAGCTGATCCGAAAGCTCCAATCAGGAGAGAGAAGCGCGAATGATCAGGCAGTGCTGCGAGTGTCGGAGCTGCTGGACATGGAGAAATACATGAGAGAGGCGGGATATGGAGAATCACTCAACTTTGCTGTGCTCTAATGAGAACGTAAAGGGATAGTTCACCCAAAAATGAAAATTCTGTCATCATTTACTCACCCTTGACTTGTTCCAAGCCAGCATGTTGAACAAAAATAAAATGTTTTATATATTTTATGTTGAAAACCTGTAAGTAGGGCAGCACAATATATCGTTTCAGCATCGATATCGCAATGTGCGCATCAACAATAGTTACATCATAGGTAGTGCAATGTTGAATCTGTATTATTATTGACCAAAATTTGTTTGCAACGTTTTTGCAACGTTTAACCATAAAGTTGCCAACACGTTTATTATTTGTGTGTTTTATTATTTACCTCCATTTAAAAATATTCAGGTATGAGAAAATTCATTTTTAACTTTAAGAAAAAAAAAGGCATTTACTATAAATTATTGTAGTTTTTTTTCATACGTAAATGTCAGTGGTTCATACTTCAAAATATCTTCTTTTCTGTTCAACAAAAGGAGGAAATTCAAAAATGGTTTCATGGTTTGAATCAAGTCAAGAGTTAGTAAGTGACAGAATTTTATTTCTTGGGTGAACTATGCCTTTAATGCGTCAAAACAAGACTGCCAAAAAGCAGCACAAAGCTTTGAATAAATGGACCATCACAACACACAACACAGCCTGCAGTAGATGTCATCATCTTGGTGCACCTGCAAAATGTTATTGAGGACTATACTTTTGGAAAAGGCTAAAAGCTAAACTGTAACCCAAATGAAAAGATGTTAAAGGCATAGCTCGTTCAAAAATGAAAATGATTTACTTAACCTCGTGTGGTTTTTAAACATTTATGAGTTGTTGTTGTTTTTACAAAATAAGATATTTTGGGGAAAAAAAGCTGAAAACCTGTAACTTGTAAGTCAATGGTTACAGGTTTGCAGGATAAGTAAACGATCACAGAATTTTAATTTTTGAGTGAACTATCCCTTTAAGTTCAATCTGTAAAACAGTGGACAATGCAATGTAAATGTATTAGCATGACTGCATTGATCCACAGAGAGAGAGAGAGAGAGAGAGAGAGAGAGAGAGAGAGAGAGAGAGAGAGAGAGAGAGAGAGAGAGAGAGAGAGAGAGTATCACTGTGCTTATTTGGGTAAAATTATATTGTACTTTATGTTGGTATTCTTTTCGAGTTCGAGTAATATAATTGTAAAGTTCGAGTAATATAATTGTAATATTGACTAATTTATTGGTAAAAGTATTTTAAAAGATGGAGGTTGTATATTAAAAATGAACTATTTATTAAAATAAACGAATTGTTTTTTTTTTTTTTTCAGTTTTGTCATTGATGCATTAAAACTGGTCTGACTTTTTCGAAATTAGCCATGTTAAATTGTTTTCCACTTACTTGCAAATCAAAGCGTGTTGTTCCTTTTGGAAACAGTCTTAAATGCTTCCATTTTCCATAAATATGCGTTTTTGTTTCTCCGTATTACATAGCATGTTGTTCTTCACCTGTTGTTGACCAGAAGCGGAACAATCGAGAAATCAGCCGTGATGAAACTTGCAACTTGCTTGCAAGAGTTCAAAGGGCGCCAAATGACGTTGCTTAATTTAAATAATAGGTCATTTTGATGCTGGTTTGTCAAAGCCTAAAACTTAAATAATATCTAAGATTTGTCTTTTTAGAGATTAATTTCAACCAATAAAATCGTTTTTAATGTCCTAAAACACATCAGAGATCTAAAAATGTGCATATCTTAAAACATACTGTCATGCTGCAGCAACAAGTTAAACGTTTTAGAATTGGCTGTAGCCTACTAGAAGTGTGTTTTATTTAATCAGTTTTATATAATTTTATTTAGTAAATATATTAGCATGTGCTAAAATGCTACCAACATTTTCCCTGCTGAAAAAAACAATTTAAACCAGCATTGGCTGGTTGGCTGGTTTTAGCTGGTTGACCAGCCTAGTTTTAAAGGGGTTTTGGCCATTTGCAGGCTGGTTTAAAGACATTTCCAGCCTGGTCTTAGGTGGTCATGCAGGGAAATGACCATCTAAAACCAGCTTGGTTTAAGCTGGACATAGCTGGTTTTGGCTGGGCTCCCAGCTTATCTAGGCTGGTCAAGCTGGTTTAAGCTGGTCATCTCCCAGTCTGACCAGCTAAGAACAGATTGGAAATGGCCAAAACCCCTCTAAAATCAGGCTGGTCAACCAGCTAAAATTAACAATCTTAGGCTGGTTTAAGCTGGGGGGTTTTCAGCAGGCCATGCTAGCAAACCAGTAAACAAGCTGTTTTTACATTGTGCTAATCATGCTAACACATGTTAATGTTATAAACTTTACCTGAGTAAAACTTTAAAACATCCAAACCTTTTAAAAAATGTTCTGGCTGTCAAAGGTAGCATTAAACTTTACGTTTTTAGTGACTGATTAATACAAAAAGTAACATTTAATGTGTTTTTTTATTATTCCCATGGAAAAAATATAAATAGCTTACTACAGCGCTGCACAAACAGGTGAAACAAACAAAAATAATAATAATTTATACTATTTATTCACAAAAATCATACAACAACTGTACACAGAACCACTCATGATTTGGACACACATTCAGGAAAAGCCACCATGAAATATACAACCGTCAAAACACCAGCAGATGCGTTCTTTTTAACCTGCAATCACATCAATTACACCATTCAACACAGAAACACAACCTTACAGTAGGTATTTACATAGTGACTTTGTACAGTAAGCAACAGACTGTGTCGTGTACATTATGCACAATAAAGGTACAGTATGTGAAAGGTATCAACAGTTAATAAGATGGTCGTTTGCTTGTGTTAGAAGAGGGCTGGCTCAACGTGAAGCTGCTCTTGACCGCTGGAATACAACCACAGTGCATGACTGCCGAGGAATGTTGTCTTTCTTGGTCTTTTTTTGGAGTTTCTCTCCGTGCAACAACATATATTTGATTACAAGACACTAAAATGGGGAAAAGCTTCTTCATATTACTCAAGGCCGATAAATGTGCTTATTAATAAATACTTTCACGTTAAATATCTAGACAAAAATAGCAACACCTAAGCGTAAAGCGTCTATGGACTTTGCATGATCGAAATGGTCGATTTAGGATTCTCTAATAAGTAAAAAATAAATAAATACTGTATGTTTTCTTTGAAAGGGACTGAAATAAAGTGTCTGAAAGTGCAAAACTACAGCTATTATAGATGTATTTAATAAATCAAGTGAGAGGTCTCTCACTACTCTGTCAAACCTCAAAGTGAATCTGTGCAGCACATACATAACGCTGGTATACTAAAAACACCTAGGAAATTTAACATGATTAATGGTTATAATCTTGCAAAGTTTCCTCCCTGATCCCATTGTTTGCTAAAAATCTTGGATTTCTAAAATGTGGATTGAAGAACAATTCATTGAACACTGATTAGCATCCTCTACAATGGAATCGTAACTGTAAATTTTGAATGAATGTGTGACTGAATAGTTTTTGTTAAATCTATTATTTTTTTGGCAGTAAACTAGCGATTTTATTCTTGGCATAAGCTTTATTAGCTAAGCACTTCCTGTACATATAAATATCTTCTAATTAAATAGTGTTTCGGATAAATAATCTGGAGAGATGAAAATGCATATACATATTATATATTATATTGCACAAAATAAACATTGTCAGTGCAAAAACCTTGAAATTAGAACGATCACCAACTATCGTTGAGAGAAAAACACTTTGGTTTCTCTAAACCAAGAAATTGAGGTTTGACAGTTGACAATAGTATGTAAATTCTGAAGGCCAGATGTAAAAAATAAATAAATTCCCTTTATTTTAGGTTGATTTGATATAGGAAATTACATCCTATTTCAGAAAACACATTAAAGCCCAAAGTATATTTCAGTTTTAATGCATCATCCTTGATTTTAGTAAGCGTATATGCTTAGAACTGGTTTTACACTACAAGGCGTCAAGCTTTTGAAAAGAAACTGAGACACGATCAACAACAAACTACTGAAGACAGCAAAAACAACATATAAATTTTGTTTTAAAAGACTATAAAGACATTTCTAGTGCTCCCAAATTCTGAAAACATTGCATTGGATTAAACTTTCTAGCGCACGTGTCTGCTTTTAAAGGAGTATACTTTGCGTTCAAATGTAAGTGTTTGCTAACAAAAAAACGAAGTGTATTTTGGGCTTAAAAATTGCACTAAAAACGCACAATCAGGAATAAATAATCCTAAAACATAAATAAATATTGCACCAAACCATCGTTTTTTTTGAAGGTACATACTGAAATAAAGCCCACACCACCACAAGCTCTGCTTTCAAAATACATCTAGGTGATCTGTGACTTTCCACTGCGGCTTCCTTCTTAATCTGTTTATCATAAATAATCTCTTTCCAGTAAATAATCTCTAGTATTATATTCCTATCTTCAGTGGTACATGTCATGGCTTTAATCGCGTTAAGCTATATAGTTACGCCATTTCCTTACATGGTGGAATTGGATTTCTCCTCTTTACTAGAATCTACCAGTGGCTGGGTAACTGAGCTGGATTTCTCCTCCACCTTCGCAGGCTGCTCAGCTGAACTAGGCCCCTGCTCAGATGATTTGGAAGCTTCCACCAATGGGACTTTCTCTTTGACTGGAGAGGCTGGAAGTGCGACTCTGCCAGGCTCTTCCACAGAGGCGGCGGCTGGAGGTGGAGCGCCACTAAAACCACGGGCGATTTCATCGAAAGTTCGCCCTTTGGTCTCCGGAACTTTGAAGTACGTAAATATGAAGAAGATGATGAGGAAGATCATGAATATAATGAAGACATATGGTCCACACAGCTCCTGTAAAGCACAAACAAGAAGAACAAAGTTAATTCTGATTTTGTTGCAAACACAACATAAGTCAAGAATAGTTTTACTTGCTAGTAACAATAGTAGCTTGCTTGCAACAATAGTAGCTTGCTAGTAGTTATTTAGAGGTAAGGGGGTTAAAAAATCTCTATAGGCTTGTTTGCACAGTGACACCTATAAAGATAACCCAGAATACATTAGTTGCTTTTCCACTATGGGGAAGAATGGTTCCATTTGCTTTATAAATTTATTCTGCGTGGATAAGACAATAGCTGCATCTGAAATCGAATACTTCCATACTATATAGTGCGCTAAAAACAGTATGCAAGCCGAGTATTATGTCCGAATTTATAGAATTCGAAAAACAGTATGCGAGAAGTACCCGAATGTCCTACTACTTCCGGCAAGATTCTGAAGTGCGCATTGGAAGGATGCTACGGTATCCCATGATGCACCACAAGTGAATTCATGAATGGGAGTGAAGCGACACAGACGCAGGTAGGTCACTTTATGATAACAAAATGGTGGATGTAGTACGTCTGAGTTTCATTCATACTACTGACATGCATACCATATAGAACGTACCTTTAACGTAACGTCAGAGTTATACATTTAAATTCAAATGCAGTACAGTACCTACTGAATACTAGGCGATTTTAGGCGCAGCCTATGTTTTATTTTTTCATGGTGGTGCTGATAATGGAGCTCTACAGACTGCAATACAAATGCTTCAGTTGCTGCCTTGGTAATGCAAGTGTAATGGAGGAAGAAGATACAGGTACTTGACTGGCCTGTCTGCAGTCCTGACCTGTCTCTAGTAGAGAATGTGTGGCGCATTTTGAAGCATAAAATGTGACAACGGATACTGTTGCCCAACTAGAATCTTGTGTGGAGGAAGAATGGAACAAAATTACACCTGAAACAACCATCACAATCGTTTTCAGTCTCTAAATGTCTTCCATGTGTTGTGAAAAGGAATGGCAACATTATAAAGTGGTAAATGCTTTACTGTTCCACCTGAAATGTGTTGCAAGAACCAAAATTGAATAAGTATTAATTTAGAAAAAAAAACAATAAAAATCATGAGGAACACAATAAATAATGTTTGTTGCACTGTCTGCTATGAAATACAACTCAAAGTAAATTTAGAAATCATTATTTTCTTTTTTATTTTCCATACTGTTCCAACTTTTTCTGATTTGGGGTTGTAACATAAAACTCATACCTCTAACTTTGGAAAGCTGATTCCCACAATGAAGTTGGCTGTCCAGTTGGAGCATCCCGCAACAGCCATAGCAGCAGGACGTGGCCCCTGAGAGAATAATTCAGCCACTATGAACCAGGGAATGGGTCCAGGGCCCATCTCGAACATGGCCACAAAAGCAAAGATTGCAGCAATGCTGAGGTAGCGAAGAGCCTCAATGTCTTTCTGCTCAGAGACAAATGTAATAAAAACATTAACTATGATCATCAGATACTGATGGGGATAGTTTTGAATTTTCCAAAATGCAAACAGACAGTAGGACCCACCAATAAGAGAGCGATTGTCATGGCCAAAGCACTGATTGCCATCCCACCCAAACCAATAAGGTGCAAAGTTCTTCGTCCTGCCCTCTCCACCAGGAAGAGCTTGTAGAAAAGGTCAAACATGATAAGTATTATATTAAACATCAAAGTTATATTTATCCTAAAGTTCAATGATGGAATACTTACAGATACAACAGTAAAAACAGTATTGACTACTCCGGCTCCGATAGTGGCGTAAATGGGCTGAGTCACTCCGGCTGACTCAAAAATACCAGTGGAGTAATAAAATACCTGAGAGGAATTAGATGAAATGGCAGAAAGGTTAACTGAAGAATGTTAAGTGACCATGTATTGAGTGCTTATAAAAAACAAGTGGATCATTGACATCAAGGTTATTATACTGTTGTTTAAAAAAAAAAAAAAAAGTATTGTTTTACTCTCAAACACTTTTCAATTTTAATTTATTTAGTTTCAGATTTAGTTTTAGTAATTCTAGTTTAACAGAGTGAACAGAAGACATCCGGTGTCCAAAGCAAAGTTTAATGTTAGAACAGCTTAGATTAAAAGTAAGAAGGTCACTTGCTTAGATTACCGACTGGGCCAGCATGTTTGTGTGAAGTTTGCATGTTCTCCCTGTGTTGGCGTGGGTTTCTTTCGGGTGCCCCACCATCCAAAGACACGCTATATAGATGAATTCATTCATTCATTTTATTTTTGGCTTAGGTCCTTTATTAATCTGGGGTCGCCACAGCGGAATAAACTGCCAATTTATTCAGCATATGTTTTACACAGTGGATGCCCTTCCAGCCGCAACCCATCTCTGGGAAACATCCATACACACTCACACTCATACACTACAGACAATTTAGCCTTCCCAATTCACCTGTACTGCACCCGGAAGAAACCAACGCGAATGCAGGGAGAACATGCAAACTCCACACAGAAACGCCAACTGACAGCACTACCTACTGCGCCACTGCGTCGCCCCTTAGAGATTAATTAAATTAGATTAGATTCAACTTTATTGTCATTACACATGTACAAGTACAAGGCAACGAAATGCAGTTTCGGTCTAACCAGCAGTGCAATAGCAGCAAGTGCAGGATACAGGTATAAGTTATAAAGTGCAGTTATAGAAAAACTATGGTAATATTTACAGATGGATGTACTATGAACATTATAGACAGGTTGTATTAGCTATGAACAGATTTACAATAAATGAATACATGTACAGGATGCTATTAATAATCAGGAGTGGTAGATAGATAAACAATTACAAATGTTCATGTGCAGTAGGTATGTACAGTTCAGATAAGTGAATCAGCGCAATGTAGTGCAATGAATAAGTGCAAACTTTAAATGTGCAAATGTTAAATAGTGCAGTGATTGTGAGGAGTATAAGTTAGAGGAGTGTGGGGGGTGTATTGGGGGGGCAAAAGAGTCAGTGAGGGGCAGAGTTCAAAAGGGAGACAGCTCTGGGGAAAAAGCTGTTCCTTAGTCTGCTGGTTTTTGTCCGGGGGAGCCTGAAGCGCCTGCCGGAAGGCAGGAGAGAAAACAGTCTGTGAGCAGGGTGAGAGGTGTCCTTAAGAATACTACGTGCTCTGCGCAGACAGTGTTTCTTCTGGATGTCCTCAATGGCTGGCAGTATAGTCCCTGTGATGCGTTGGGCAGTTTTCACCACCCGCTGCGGTGCCTTACGCTCAGCAACAGAGCAGCTTTCATACCAGACTGTGACGCAGTTGGTCAGGATGCTTTCTATTGTGCAGCGGTAGAAGTTCACCAAGACGGCTGATGAAAGCTGGTTCTTCTTAAGTTGCCTCAAGAAGAATAGGCGCTGGTGAGCCTTCTTGACCAGGCTGGAGGTGTTGGTGGTCCAGGAAAGGTCCTTAGAGATGTGGGTCCCCAGGAACTTGAAGGATGAGACAGGCTCAACGGCCATCCCATTAATGTGGATGGGATCATGTGAGCCTGTTCGTGCCTTCCTGAAGTCCACAATGAGCTCCTTGGTCTTGTTGGTGTTAAGGAGCAGATTATTGTCAGTGCACCAAGTGGCCAGATGCTGTATCTCCTCCCTGTAGGCAGTCTCATCATTATTGCTGATTAGACCAATCACTGTGGTGTCATCTGCAAATTTGATGATGGTGTTGGATCTGTTTACAGGCCTACAGTCGATGGTAAAAAGGGAGTAGAGAAAGGGGCTCAGCACGCAGCCCTGTGGTACACCAGTGTTGAGTGTGACGGTGGTTGAGCAGATGTGGCCTGATCTAACATTCTGAGGTCTGTTAGTCAGAAAGTCCATAACCCAGTTGCAGAGAGACGCGTTGATATCCAGGTCTCTAAGTTTGATCATTAGCTTAGAGGGTATGACAGTGTTGAATGCTGAGCTGAAGTCAACAAACAATTAAATAAACTAATTAAATAATAAACTAAATTGGCCTTAGTGTGTGTGTGTGTGTGTGTGTGTGTGTGTGTGTGTGTGTGTGTGTGTGTGTGTGTGTGTGAGAGTGTATGGGTGTATTGTTCCAGCTACAACCCAGTACTGGGAAAACATATGCTGGAATAGTTGGCGGTTCATTCCACTGTGGCGACCCCTGATAAATAAGGGGCTAAGCCAAAGTAACATGAATGAATGATGAACTTATTTGAACAGACACTGAACCAAAATCCACAGAAATGCAACTTGCAAATGAATAAAAGTAAAAATTATGAACAATTTAAATGATCTTCTTCATTTTAAAGATCTTAAACATCCCTAGCTTTCTTTTCTTTTTTTGCCAAATGAAGAAAACAAGTTTGGGGCTGTTCACACAATCGTTTTTCTATAGTGTTTTAATGTAAACACACACTTGACAGACAATTGGAAACGTTAAATTTCAAGTCTTGCATATTTTGAACCCATTTGAGCTCCACGTTTTTTAGATGCGAAGTCAAGTTAAGAGAACTTCAACTTTTAATCACAGTGCTGCTGATCACTGTCAGTTCCAAAGCAGTGCACCAGTCAGAATAGCTCAGAGGTGGGCAACTGTTGCAAGTTTTTGTTTACAGCCAATTAAATTAATAGTTATTTCTGTAGTGCTTTTTACAATGTAGATTGAGTCAAAGCAGCTTAACAGAGAGGAAGAAAAAGCCATAATACTTCAAATTGTTAAATTGAACCCGATTCAGCTGAGTTTAGTATAAATGTCAATGTTGAAGTTCAGTTCAGTTCAGTTCAGTGTAATGCAAATACCACTGCTGAAGGTCGATAAGTGTCTGTTGAGGTGGAGAAGATACTGCTCCAGGTCATCAGGCACTCAGTGGCTGTGTCAGGAGTTCGAATACGCTCGAATCCACCGCAACACAACGCTTTTCTGTTTGGTGCTGTTCTTTTTTTTAAATAATAATAACTCCTTACATTTAAGTAGCACTTTTCTGGACACTCAAAGCACTTTACATATTTTTTTTTTTGGGGGGGGGGGGTGTCCTCATCCACCACCAGTGTGCAGCATCCACCTGGATGATGCGACCGCAGCCATATTGTGCATGATCGCACACCACACACCAGCTGATTGGTGGAGAGGAGACAGAGTGATGAAGCCAATTATCATATGGGGATGTTAGGAGGCCATAATGTGCAGAGGCCAGTGGGAAAATTTGGTCAGGATATCTAGTCTTTTTCAAAGGACATCCTGGGATTTTCAACAACCATAGAGAGTCAGGACCTCGGTTTAACTTTTCATCCAAGAGACAGCACTCACTGAGGAGTATAGAGTCCCTATCAATGTTGAGTGCCCCCCGCTGGTGTCACTAACACCACTTCCAGCAGCAACCTAGCTCTCCCATGTTGTCTCCCATCCAGGTACTGACCGGGCGCAGCCTTGCTTGGCTTCAGCGACCATGTGAAAGTTGCAGAGAGCTAGCTGGTGGCTTTTAACCATTCCTGAGCCCTGCATCTCGCATATTTAGAAGCAAAGACACATTTGGTGTGAATGAGCCCCCTTTTTTGGTTTTTATTAGTGTTTAAGTTATAAGTTGATTATTTTTTGCTAATTGTTATTTTAATTTAATTAGGCTTTTTTGTGACTTGTTAGTTTTAGATTTTCATTTATTGTAAATGTTTTATTTCAGTTGACAAATGTTTTTTTGACCAAAGGTTTCTCTTGGCTTTAAATTTCATTTGCTACAATATCATTGGAACACCAAATTTAAGTTCAAGTCCAACATGCTGAATTTAAAGATACTACAGTATACTTGCATGTGTAAAATGACAAAGTATGCACATTAATAATATCTATTCAATACACTGGTTTATACCAAAAAATCAAAGGTAAAATGCAATTTCATGCATAGTGCATGACCATCATGCCAATGTATGTGACTCACAGCGTTGATGCCGGAGAGCTGTTGGGAGAGCTGGAGCATAATGGCGATGAGCAGAGGCTGGCGGTACGCAGCAGAGCGGAAGAGCTCTGGGATGGTCACCTTCTTCTCCATGGCCGTCTTCGCACTCTCTTCCTTCATCTCCTGCATGTCCTTCCCCACATCTTCATAACCACGCAGACGCACCAGGGCTGCGAGACAAAATTATGAAGGTTTGGTGGGTAGCCATTGAAGTCTAATAGAATTATTATATTTGGAGTTTGGCTTTTCAATGGATTTAGATCAACAATTTACAACAATTTTTAAATAAATTTAAATAATTTTATTTACTGCTACTTTTGAAAATTTTTATACAATCTTGCTGAAATGTAGGGCTGCAAAATACATTTGTAACAGCTGGAAATGCTTATTTTTAATGCTCAGCCGGATAAAAAAAAAAAAAAGTTTATATATTAAAGCAGATATATTATGGATCATTTAACATTTACATTACATTTAGTGATTTAGCAGATGTCTAAAGCAACTAACAACTAAAGAGGTATTCAGCAATTCAACAAGAAGAGGCAACACACAAATGAAGTGCTAATTATACAACTGTGCTCACAGAATTTAGTGCTAGAGTTAGGAGGGGTGAGTGTTTTTTTTTTTTATGAGAGAGAGAGAGAAAAGAGTGTTTCTGCAGGTGGTTTGTCAAGCCCACTCACCTGTGTGAGGCACACTCAAAATTGATAATGTTATTTTTAAAGAGTGTGCTTCCTACAGGTGGTTTGTCAAGCCCACTCACCTGTGTGAGGCACACTCAAAATTGATAATGTTATTTTTAAAGAGTGTGCTTCCTACAGGTGGTTTGTCAAGCCCACTCACCTGTGTGAGGCACACTCAAAATTGATAATGGTTTTTTTTTAAGAGTGTGCTTCCTACAGGTGGTTTGTCAAGGCCACTCACCTGTGTGAGGCACACTCAAAATTGATATATATATTTTTTTTAAATGTTGTTTTTGTGACGAGTCTCCATTCTTTCTGCCTTGGCCGACCAGTGCATGGGACACAGAGACTCATCTGCAGAATTCTGAACACCTGTTCCTCTATAAAAGCACCGCCTGTAACACGGGGAGTGACAGAGACAACTGAGGTGAAGATCCACGTGCAGGTTTATTGGGTAGTCAGGCAAGCAATGGTCAACACAGGTGCAAACAGATGTATAAAGGCAGTCCAGAATCGAAGTCAAAAGTATCAGGCAAGAGGTCAAAAGGCAGGCGGCAGAGAGGGACAAAAAGACAAACTAGGCTAAGGTCAAAACACAGGAAAACAAGACAAGGAAAAACATGTTGATTTGTCACTATACAGAAAACATGACTTGGCAATGTGAATGAGTGAGTGTGCTGTTTAAATAGTGTGTGTAATCAGTCTTTGACAATCCTCAGGTGGTGCGAGTGTAATCAGTCAGAATGAGGAAGCATGTGTGTGTGAGTGAAGTGCATGTATGAAAATGTAGTCCAGAAATGGCGGATTTGTAGTCCATAAGGATTGTGAGTGAGATCCAGCGATCTATGAAGTTACGATCGCTGGTGATCGTGACACAGACAATGTTCGCATGTGGTGTTCGCTTGCTCCCGGTTATTTTGATTTTGGGTTTCATTTGTTTCTAGCTTTATAGTTTTGGTTAACAGTTGATTTTTGTTAGCCTGAGCATTTGATTATTTCTATATTTTGTGTTTAAATAATTACACTTTTTCCATCGGCACCAAACCACCGGTTTATGTCCTCCTTTCATTTGTCATGGCTTTTGAGCCAAATCATGACAGTTTACAGGGGGGTTGCAAACAGGTGGTTTGCAAAAATACTAATTAGTATTAATCAATAATACTGACAGAAAATAATCTAGCAGTGTTCTTCTCTTACATGCTGCCATTTTGTCTTATTTCCTCTGTTTGCATCTGAATTAGTATTTCTAATTCAATTGAACTCTCCCCATCTATCTGTTTTTCTTTCCACAGACGCAAGTCCCTGATCCTCATCAATTTCTTGGCTCTGATTGATGGTGGTCTGATGGGACTTTGCACCCTCTGCTCCTCCTTCGAGATGATCATTGCCGGTCGGTAATGATCTTCTTTGGCCTTTTCACGGGCCTCACGCCAATGTATGTTGGGGAAGTGTCGCCAATGGTTTTGTTCACAGGGGTTCAGGTGATCATGGAAGAGATGGGTTTTTAGATGTCGTTTGAATGATACTAGTGAATTTGTAGTATATGTGGGAATGGGAAGATCATTCCACCAGCATGGAACATTAAATGAAAAGGTTTTGGAAAGTGCCTTTCTGCTTTCTTGGTACCACTAGGTAACAGTACCATTTCTTCCACTAAAGAAGCATGTTGCTGACCATGAGGGTTAATATTGGTTTGTGTTGTGAAACGTTGCATGCCGCAGTTAGAATCTTTAGAAAAGTTTATGGTAGATGAAAGACAAGATGGCTGGATAATTGGAGTGTTTTACTGTAAAATAATAAATCTAATCAGTAAAAAAAAACCTGTAAGGGGTTTAGCAAAAATAACGGTCTAAATTTTTCCTTGCAGTTTCCTTCCAAACATTATTGGGTGTTGACCAACATTTCCATACAGGTAATTGTAATTTCTTAAAAAATAAAATAAAAAATAGAAGATCAAATTGATCAAAATCAATTCTTAAAAGTGAAGTTTTGTTTACATTTCAAGTAAAAAAATATGTGTGCAGGTCCATATTTGATGTATTCAGGGAGAAATGTTAGCCATGACTCTATATCAGGGGTGTCAAACTCAGTTCCTGGAGGCCCACATCCCTGCATAGTTTAGTTCCAACTCTGCTTTTATTTTAGCCTAGGATTTCAGGAATCTTTTAGGATTCACCAAATTTGTCTCAGATGACAAAATCGTGGCTGAAATCTCACAGTGTGGGCAGGGCTTTACCTGTAGGTCTCAAACAAGCCTGAAGGACTCAATTAGTTGGATCAGGTGTGTTTAATTTGGGTTGGAACTAAAGCTGCGGTCACACTGAGCTTTTCCTCCCATAGACTTCCATTCATACGCAAGCAAATGCGTTAGACCGGAAACGCAGGGTCATGCGTTAAGTTTCGCAGTTCGCTGCGGTGCAAAGCTCAAGCTTGGTGAACTCTGACCTGCGAAATCGCATCACTTGACTGCGTGAGATCAATCAAGGATCAAAACACGACCTCTCTGGACAGAAATTTAAAACATCGAGCAATTGCTGGCTTTTTTAATGTCTAATTATTTTGTTTAATCCCGCCCCTTTTCGCAGCGCCATACGACAGAATTTCGCACACACAAAGCCCAGTGTGACCGCAGCTTAAACTGTGCAGAGCTGTGGCTCTCCACGAACTAAATTAGCCACATGTGCTCTATATAATCAATGTCAAAATGACAAAACCTGCTGTTTGTTGCTTGTTGAGCCTCATCAGGGACTCATAAAGACTCAAGCTTTTGCTTCCTTTCTGAGGAACAATGAGCCACAATACCAAAGCAGACCTTCTTAAACTCAAAGGTCATGCCTGTTCTTCTGACATATAACTTTTTAATAATAAAAAAAGCTATTTTAATAGTGCTTATTAGATCGAAATTAATAATGATGTTTAGTAATGCTTGTTAGGTGTTATTGGTGAAAAACTACTTTTGAAGATAAAAAATGCTAGGTGGATTGTGCAGATTCTTAACATGACACAGGATAACATTTGTTATATTAGCAAAACCTGTCATAGTTTAACCAAACATAACTGCAAATACGCTGATTGCTTTCAAGCAGGGATCCTGAAGACCGTCCATCTGGCGCTGCTTGACAGTTTGCTACAGTAGCTGCCATCTATTAGTCACTCATGATCACAATCATCTGGTGTAAAATGAATCATGTAGTAAACGTGACTGCAACTGAGCATCTTTTTCATCCTGATCCAGTCAATGATCCGCTGTGTATGTTATTTAATAAAGGGTTCCTGTTTAAGCAGATGTTTTAGCTCATTTTGTCATCAGCACTCTCAAAGGCATAATTAGTGTTAAGCGGAAACATTAGGTTAAGTGTATTTGGCACAACTTCACTGCCACAGGTCGTTCACCAAATAATAAATTACTTTAGGCTCTACCAGTCACTGCCACCAAGAAACACTATTTTATTTACTGAAATCACTAATTTGGGAGTGTTGTTTTTGCTAAATTTGTTCAATGAAGTGCCATATGGCTATGTAAAGTTCATTTCTCTTACCTTTGCGGGCCTGTTCTTCCTCATTGAGGTTAATGAGCAGGTAGCGAGGGCTTTCTGGACAGAACGGCAGCAGAAAACACTGCAGGATGGCAGGCAGGATGGTTAAGGCCAGAAGAATAGGCCAGAGCTTATCTGAACCCAGCAGACTCTCCAGACCAAAGATCTACATGAGAAAGGACACAACTTATAATGTATGAATGTATAAAACCGATGATGGCATGACTATGATTGCATGACTTTAAGTCAGCAGACTTAAAGGGCACCTATGGTGAAAAATCTACTTTTTAAGCTGTTTGGACAGACATGTGTGCAGGTATAGTGTATAGAGTGTCATATTGGGGTGATATAAACTCATCCAGTCCTTTTTTTTTTTCAATTTGACAACATAAAACGGTGGACCAATTGGAGCGGTTTTCAGAGCAACTGCAACTTGATGTAGGAGATTATAATAAAAAAATATGAATTGTGTTTTGAACTGAACCTAAACTGGCACACTCAGAAGAACCATAATATTAATATTAAATCGTAAAAAAGGGGTAAACTATGTGCCCTTTAAAGTGCCGCCCTTAGTGTGCTTTTAAAAGGTTCCTCATTTAATTTTGAAGGTCTCTTAGAATAGTTTTACATAAATACAAGGTCACACAATATTTAACATTTCTCAAAATATATATAGCAGTGTCAGCTCTTTTCTCACAGGTCCTTATCTCTTTAATCCTCAGTGCATCTACTCTGCTCTGATTGGTCAGTTGGTCCAATTTGTTGTGACTGGTTGACAACGTAATAAACCACATGTCCATTACCGTCTCTGAATATTAGCTCTAGAGACTTCCCTCAGCACTTGTAAACACAGTGATAAAAACTGTAACTGATGATGCTATTTTTTGCCATATCAATTAAAACCAGATTTCTCATCTTTCGGAAATACAAACAAGTCTTTCACAGCTCAGAAAAACAAGAATGGAACCTCGTGGGATTCCTCACATACTGATTTTAAGTATTATATTCACCACATGCTTTTCTGCTTTCATTTGTGCCCCTTTTCCCCCTTCACTAACTTGTTAACATAGTTACCTACTATGTTCACCTGCTCCTTGTTATTTTCAGTGTATTCAAATTTGCTTGTGCTCTTTTTCCAGTGTTGTTGGTATGGTAAAGTCTTTAAATTTGAGTTTTTATTACTATTGTATTATCAGGGTATATGCAGGCATCCTAAAGGAAATTTCAATACCTTTTTAACACTTTTTTTATAAGGCCGTCGCAAAATATTTTAAGTCCTCATTGCCACTTCCAAGTTCTAATCAGTATCAAACCTTTGATTAAATAAACAGTTGTAGTTATAAAAATCAATGGAGCACAACCATGCTACAGAACTCAAATAAGCTCGGAAGAAACAAAGCTTAAAGAATAAATAACGCAGTTGTTTTCAGTGACAGGTTTCAGCCACTGTTTAAACTCGTCTTTCTCCAACCAGGAGTACGTAAACTTACATTTTCCCATTTTGCGGTCTGTTTTGCTCTTTGGTTTCGCTACATGTGGAGAGCATCACATGACCTTCCTGCATTTGTCTGTAATTACGTGACATCACCCAGACATGGAGCTTGGCTGGACGTGCCCCAACCCAAACCAATCACGTGGATCGAGCACGCCGTTGTTAATATTAGGAAGAAAATAAATATATTTATGCTTTTTTTGGAGTCAAACACAAATTTTAAGACCTCGTAAAACACGATTAAGACTTTTTAATACCTTTTAAGGGCCTTAATTTTCTCATAATTAATTTATCAACTTTTAATACTTTTTAAGACCCCGCAGACATCCTGATTATAGTCTTTGATCTAATGTAGTAAAAAGCCATTAAATATTCTTTTCATTATCCAAGTCTTTACCAACATGTGACAATTTGAGGGTTAAATTAGACATTGCCTACTGGCAGCCAATTAAGATGATGGGTTGATATTATAGAAATGTGACCAAAAGTATTTTTGTTTATGCAGGAATTGACCCGGATTACTGAAAAATCAGGACTTTCTTTTGGAAACAACAACTGTATTTGTTGTGCACTTTGATTTAAAACCTTAATGCTGGGTTCACATCAAACTTAAGTTCTCACAACAACAAAAAACAAACAAACATTAAATGAAATGAAAATGAAATGCAGTTGAAGCGAATACCCCATATTTGCACCAAACGCACATTTTC
This sequence comes from Danio aesculapii, assembly GCF_903798145.1. Lineage (NCBI taxonomy): Eukaryota > Metazoa > Chordata > Actinopteri > Cypriniformes > Danionidae > Danio > Danio aesculapii. The sequence goes on from NC_079453.1 coordinate 11,716,913, forward strand.
TACAAAAGTTCACAAAATTCAACTCAAGCAGAAAATTCGCATGAGGCAAAAACACACGGCGAGAAATCTAGAGTGATTGATGCAGTGCGTTTGTTTGTGTTTGCTTGTGAACTTTGCCTAAACATAATATAATAAATATTAAATTTACATTAAACCCTAACATTTGAAAGGTATTATCTAAAAAAGGATAATAAGGCTACTTTAGTAGAGCCATGACAAAAATTAATTGAAGATATCGATTTTGAGATTTTCTAAATGCATTGACTCTCTTGAATGGATTCTAAGCTAAATATTAACAGCAGATGGCACTCTTTTCTTCAAAAAAAAAAAAACAGCCGTAGTCTGCTTGCATCCAATTCCTTACTAACACAACATGAATTTATAATGATCAATATTAAAGTAAGAAAAGGTTTATGTGAATTTCAAGAGTGTGCATAATGAGCTGTGTAACATTAATCCTTTGACATAAAAGCCAACTTCCTCTTCCTCATGAGCATTCGAGTGTATAGTTAAAAACTCGCAAAGAGTGCCATCTGCTTATAAAACCTAGGCTCAAAATCAATTCTGAAGAGAATAACGATGCATTTAGAAAATTTACGTTTCAGTTTCTCAAACGATTACCCTATTCACTTAGCAGCTTCATTCAAGTGCATTAAACTAATTAGAATGGACATTTCCCCAAGGCTTTTGCTGTGACACAAACAAGGCTTGTTAAACCATCTGTACTTTAAAAATTAGAGCTATGACAAAAAAATAATTTAAGATATCGGTTTTGAGATTTTCTAAATACATCACTATTCTCTCTTGCATGGATTTTGAGCTTAGTTTTTAATCAGCAGATGGCGCTCTTTACTAACAGCCAAAGTCTGCTTGCATCTAATTCCTTGCAAACACCACACAAATCTAAAATAATCATTAATAAAGTTAGTAAAGGTTAAAGTGAATTAGAGTGTTCTTAGTGAGCTGTGTTTACATTAATCTTGTCACATAAAAGCCAACTTCCTATAGTTAAAAAACAAGCCTAGAGCACCATCTGCTGATAAAAACTAAGCTGAGAATCAATTTAAGAAAAAACAGCAATGCAATTGAGAAAATTGATTTGAACGATTTTTCACTACAGCTCTATTAAAAATTGATTACCCTATTCAATTAGAAGCTTCATTCAACAAGTGCATTAAACTAATTAGAATGGACATTTCCCCAAGGCTTTTGTTGTGACTCAAACAAGGTTTGTTAAACAATCTAGTCAAGACAAACACTCAAAAACCTTATATTTTTATGCCGTGAGAGTGCTTTACCTGTGCAATCAAGATGCCCACCACAACGCCAAGCTGATGCAGGGTACCAAAGGCCCCGCGGAGGGGAGTGGGTGACACTTCCCCAACATACATTGGCGTGAGGCCCGTGAAGAGGCCACAGAAGAGCCCAATCACCAGCCGACCAGCAATGATCATCTCGAAGGAGGAGCAGAGAGTGCAAAGTCCCATCAGACCACCACCAATCAGAGCCAAGACATTGACAAGGATCATGGACTTGCGTCTGTGGAAAGAAAAACAGACAGACGGGGAGGGTTCAATTGAATTAGAAATACTAATTCAGATGCAAACAGAGGAAATGAGACAAAATGGCAGCATGTAATAGAAAAACACTGCTAGATTATTTTCTGTCAGTATTTTTTGATTAACACTAATTAGTATTTTTGCAGTAATAAGATCTAAACATTAGTTAAGTAAACATTAAATGTGATGACAATAATAAACTTAATTTAAAGTGTAGTATTTTTCTGACACTCTTGGGATATTTATTTTCTTATATGAAGTATAAAAATTTAAATATTATTTAAAGGTAATATGCAATTACTCAATTAAGTTTGACACCCAGTGGTTGAACTAGGTATTGCACGCCTGGTTCAAAACACACAAAGCACAGGTTACCAGATTGACGACACTAACAGCAGTGTACTGATTTAAGGCTGATTTAGGTTGTGTACTAAATAAAAGCAATGGCACGCAATAGAAGGAATATTTTCCAAATTAAAAGGAGATTTTGTTCCAACCAACTCTTCAAATATATATATAAGAAACGGCTTCTATTTCTTGCAGCTGAACAACAGAAAACTGACAATGATCACCTTAGGTACACCGCATGTGCTTTATTCAGAGTTAAATGCTAATAATGTGAGTTTGAATACCATTTTACGTGACTTTTATTGCCGTACTACTGAAAGCAGCAGATCTTGAAAATAAGATAAATCATTTGAAATTGAACTTTAGAACTGTAACTCAGTGCAAACCAACACATATCAGTAATTCAATATGTACATTTAATAATGTTAAAGAGGTTTAATATGTATTAATTAGATTTTAAACCTTACCATTTCGTTGGAGTGCAGTGAGTGCACTATTCTGTGATTCTGAATGGCTGTATTTAAACTTCTTTCAGGTTTCGTCTGTTGCAAACAGCCAAATTGCTTATCACTGCGCATCTTGTCACGTAGCGTGTTGTTTGGACACGCCGTTACAATGTAACCTGCTTACCTAATGTTTACATTCATACTATTTATATTATTTGTTAAGTAATAACCACCTGAAGTTGAACCCTGAATCTGCATCTCATTTTGGAGGCTTCTACTGTCCACCGGAGGTCGCATTTTGGTCACAGACAAACACTTTGACACACACTTTGATATATACAGTTGTAGTCAGAATTATTAACCTCCTTTGAATTTTTCTAGAGAAAGTCTTAGTTTTATTTAGGCTAGAATAAAAGCAGTTTTTCATTTTTTTAAAAACATTTTAAAAGGTCAACATTATTAGCGCCTTTAAGCTATATATATATTTTTTCAAAAGTCTACACAAACTATCCATATACAATAACTTGCCTAATTACCCTAACCTGCCTAGTTAACCTCATTAACCTAGTTAAGCCTTTAAATGTCACTTTAAGCTGTATAGAAGTGTCCTGAAAAATATCTAGTCAAATATTATTTACTGTCATCATAGCAAAGATAAAATAAATCTGTTATTAGAAATGAGTTATTATAACTATTATGCTTAGAAATGTGTTGAAAAAAAATCTTCTCTCCGTTAAACAGAAATTGAGGGAAAAAATTAACAGGGGGGCTAATAATTCTGACTACAACTGTATATATAATTACTTTACTACTTATTTCACATACTGTAAAACAGTATATGTGTAATATTAATTGTGTATTTGTTTATTGTGAAGTATTGTTTAGTGATTCATTCCTCATGCATCAGAGACTATTATTAATTTTATTGCCATGATGCACATTTCCCATATTGATTATCTCTGACAAAATCAAATAACAGGCAAAAGCAGGGAGGGTGGCTGACAAGGCTACAGAAAAAAAGGGCAGAAAATGAACAATGACATCTGAGCACACATGAATACTTGCTTTGAATGTGCTTGTTCTGACAGAGAGGACAGCATTCAGGCAGACAAGAAGACAGAGGTCAACTCTTATACTCTGAGTGCCTACATTATAGTTAACTGCTTTTATTATTTATAAAGCATTTACAGTCCAGTTAAAGCTTACATGATAACTGTAAACCTACATGAGTAATGAAATGGAAGAATTTTCTAGCCTGAATTTTCTTCCTTTTGACTTAAAGGTAGTGTATGAATAACGGGGGGGTTAGGGGGGTCTGACCTCCATAATTGATGCTTGACCCACCCTGAAGGACATCAAAACAAAATGTATGGGGTCCACCCTTTAATAGTTAAGAAATAGTTTGCTATGATTTGTATCTTAAATAATATTAATAATTAAATTGATAAATAAATTAAATATACATTTGACCACCCCTATAATGGTTCATACCATTGTGAATGCATATTTGTGCCAAAATATGAATTCATCAGTTTGAAATCAGCAAATCTAGAGCACCAACAGTCAGCATAGAGGTTGATTTATACTTCTGCATTAAGTGATCGGCATGACCCATGGCGCATGCCTTATGCGTAGTTATACTTCTGCATGTCGCTCTTTAAGTCGCTCTGTAGTTCTTGTAAAATATTCATTTGTATCCATCCATAAAACTAGATGCATAGTTTGTTTTTTATTAGACACTTGCTTGCACATGGAAGTTAAACAGTAAAATAAAAAATATATGCAGTCTTTTATAGTCATCCAATAATAGGTGCAGGAATGCAAACCTGTCACCATTTATTTAATATCACAAATGTCATTGAGAACCATTCAATATCCCTCAAAACACTGAAAACATAACAAATTTGACTAATAAATTACAGACCCCCTAGTTTTTCGCGATTCTTTTTGGGGATTTTTTTGCAATAAAAATGACTGATTTTGTGGTGGTAATTCTCAAAAATTTTCGGATGATTTTGCGATTAACAAAATATATAAAAATATTCATTCATTCATTTTCTTTTCGGCTTAGTCAATTATTAATCTGGGGTCGCCACAGCAGAATGAACCGCCAATTTATTCAGCCCATGATTTATGCAGCGGATGCTCTTCCAGCCGCAACCCATCTCTGGGAAACATTCATACACATTCATACACTATGGACAATTTACTCTGAGGAAACCCACGCGAACGCAGGGAGAACATACAAACTTCCACATAGAAACGCCAGTTGACCAAGCCAAGGCTCGAACCAGCGACCTTCTTGCTGTAAGGCGACAGCACTACCTACTGCATCACAGCGTCGCCTACATAAAAATATATAACTCTTATTTTTATCCACGATCTTACTTTCTTTCTCTCAGATTTAACTCGCCATCATCTGACATCATGTACCTCAAACAGGACATCCGTTAGGGCTTCCCCTAACGTAATACACCTAAAACACAGATTGTCGTAAAACTCGTCAAAGGCAGGTCAGCGTTTTCTCTCTTCAACAGTAAGGAAAGAGTTAATCGAAATCATTTATCGATTTGACGTACATCGTAATAGGCTGCCAGCCATACATGTAAAGCAAAATTAATTTCCTTCAATCGGTCACATCCAGCTGCCGTCATCCTTGAACCAATCTCCATCATTGTAAGCTGCTTGCTTTTCTGTCTATTCCATTGCTACGTTTGTTAGATGTTTGCTCCCACTTTCTTTTGCAGTCTGAAGCGCGTCAAACGCCCAATTCGCACCATCTCATTCACTTGACCTGCGCTACAGGATGTCTAATCGCATCTTTGCATTGAGTTCACATGTAAATCACTCATGCTTCAGTGTCTGGTTACTGCACAGGATATAAAACTATTTTTCCCGCACTTCCATGTAATGTTAGGATTGTGAGGGCACAGATTTTTTTCGAGACACTCAAATACATCACTTGCGCTGCATATGCAAAGTCTGTAAGTCACGTAAAACAATAAAATGCAAACTAAAATAAATATAAATTGATTATATAATTTGAACTTGGATGTTTTAAGAGATTATTTACATTTTTTGCAATTATTTTGCTTTTAATTTAAGAATTTTGCAAGATCGCAGGATCAACAATTTTTTCATGTCACCTCATACTTCAGTATCTCATCAAATCTTCTGACCAATCAAATGCTCTTTAGTATCTGACATGCCCTGCCTCCTTCAAGACACTTTCCTTTTGTTATTTTGCAACCACTATCACTATCAGTTTTTTTAAAGGGGAGGAGCTACAATAGATCTCACTGTATCTTCATGTTTCAGTTGAGATTACATCAAACATTTAGGCCCAATCAAATTCTACACCTTAGCCCTTCCCCTTACCCCTCATTTTGCGCATTCACGTGAAAGGGTAGGAGTGTCCCAATTCTCTTTAGTTTGAAGACATAGGGCTAAATAGAAGGGCTAGATACCCCTTCAAACTGAGATTTTTTCAGGACCACACTCGAAACTCAGGGGAAGGGGTAGGGGTACAAAAAAAGAATTGGGATTGGGCCTTAATTAAAAAAAATGCACATTTCGAAGCACCTCACACGACCTTTTAAAACCTCCGATTGGTCAGCATTTGCTATTTCAAAGATTACACTGTAGATTCATTCCCACTCACCTTCCAAATTTGTTGGCTACGACGCCGACGCTGAATGACCCCGCCATTCCTCCAACGCTAAAGATGGCCACGGCAAAACTCCACACAATGGTGCAGACGCCTGGACTGATGGGCTCCCCATAACGCTCCATCCACGTGGCGTTGAAGAAGGCCCGAAGTTTCTGAAAGGTTAATTTTTTTATGGTCACTCTCCTTCCATACTAAGGATTCATTTACTCTTCCGAATATTTAAAAAAAGGAGGAATAAAAGAAGTGCAATACTAATATATTAAAAGTGCAATTCTCAATGTAGCAATTTTTTTATTAAAAAATTCTGTTAATACAGTAATACTCAGAAATACTACAGCAATCGAAATTCAACTTTTCTAATTTAATACATTTTAAAATGAATAAAAAAAATGTTATCCATTTTTAGCAAATCAAAAAGCACAACAATCATGTTCTGATAGTAACAACTCCATTCATTTTTTCTTTAAGGCTGTTAATTGACTGTATTTACTATTTGTTTTATTCATTCATTCATTCATTTTCTTTTCGGCTTAGTCCCTATATTAATCTAGGGTCGTTACAGCGGAATGAACCACCAACTTATCCAGCATATGTTTAATGCAGCGGATGCCCTGGGTTGTCCAGCTTCAACCCATCAATGGGAAACATCCACACACACACACTATGGACAATTTAGCTTACCCAATTCACCTATACTGCATGTCTTTGGACTGTGGGGAAAACCGGAGCAGCCGGAGTAAACCTACGTGGACACAGGGAGAACATGCAAACTTCACACAGAAATGCCAACTGACCCAGCCGAGCCTCGAACCAGTGACCTTCTTGCTATGAGGCGATTGTGCTACCCACTGCGCCACCATGACGCCCTAAACCAAATTCATATTTTCTAATTTAATACATTTTTAAAATGGTATTTCTGTGATAAAGCTGAATTTTTAGCAAATCAAAGAGGACAATAATCATGTTCTGATTGCAACAACAATCTTTTTTTTTCCTTAGGGCTGTTAATCGACTGTATTTACTTTGGTTGCATTAATTCAACCCGTTTTTAAAATGATAGTGTTCAGCAGTGTAGTGTGCAGAGAAAACTACATTACCCATGATGCCGTACTGACAATTCCAGCAATCAGAGGGTCACATTGAGGAATGTAGACCAAAACAAAGATCTTAAGCTCAGTCTACTAGAAAGTGTGTGTGTGCATTACATCTTGTCTGTTTGTAAGGAGTATGTAACATGCTGTTATGCAAGACAAAGAAAATGCCGGATTCAAGTCTGACAATAAAAGGACTATCTATCTCAGTGATGTAATAAGGTTGGTCTTTCTACAATTAAAACTTCATTACACTACTTTATATTTAAAATCATAATTTTATTTGCAATGCTTCTTGGGATTATGATTCCCTCATTGAAGTCAAGAACCTTTGAAGAGTTCAAATGCAAAAACTCTTAAGTGCCATCTAAAATTTTCAACTGAAATTAGCATTTTTCTCAGGCTGTTGTGTGTAGTTTTAGTAATTTTACTATAAGTGCAAAGAAAATGTAATTTTCATTGCCTTTAAAGTGAAATAACTGAACATAAACATAGGAGACTGAGAAAAACGCTTATTTTAGAGGAACATTTCAAACGGCACTCATTTGTCTTTTTGTCTGATTTTCATTTACTTCTTTGCCTAAAATCCAAGTTTGTAATGTTATGACTCTCCTTGAAACAGGTTGGTTTGGTTTATATAATTCTTTAACTAAACCTTTTCAAAATGCATATAGGAAAAGAGAACAGAAAATACATTCATGTGTACGCACGCACACACGACACTCTAACTAACCTGTTCTGGTGCATTGATGACTCCTGTGTTGTAGCCAAACTGCAGGGAGCCAATTACAGCCGTCGACAAAGAAAACAGGAGGTAGCATGTTACCTGTTTCTGTGAAAGGAAATAAATTCAAGGTTAGGTGTTTATCATTTACAGTTTAAAAAAAATCAAATAACGATCATGAAAAACACATATAGACAACTTTTAAAAAGTTCTCAGATCAAGGTAGATATCTCTAAAGCATTTAAAACATGAAAATAAAAATCCAAACCACATATTTTTTCATTAATGTATTTAAAACATTGTTGTAAATTTTAAAATATTATTAAAATATTAGTGAAAGTTGCGCTTGTGTGCTCCTGATATTGCAATAAATATATAATATTTATTAAGATATTAACTACCAAAATTGTATTTAATAAAATCAGAAAGTCAAAAATATATTTGAATATACTGTATATAAAATTCCTAAGAGCACAATCTGAGAGTTACTAGTAACAGCCCCTTTGGTATGAATGAATTTATGAAATAAAATGCAAAAATCAATACAAAATCTGTCCAATAAAAAAAAATACATAAAAAATTTAAGCAAAATTTGCACAAAATCGTTCACTTTCTTATGAAAAATCGGCTACAATACTTGCCAGTTGGCCTATGTAAGTAGTTTTATCAAAGGATATGCAAAATATCCACTAAAAATATGTATTTTTGAAACTAATATTACCTAATAGATGTTTTTTACACTTAGTTCATCATACAAAACTGGTATATTGCCTTAAATGCAGGGCTTAATTTGTGCCAGAACACGCCGGATGTGGATCTGGCATCTCATTTTACCAATCCCTCTCCTCAACTGCCCTTCTCCCCCGTCCGCTGTTTACTTTATATAAGTCAGAATTATTAGCCCCCTTTAAATATTTTTTTTCTTTTTTAAATATTACCCAAATGAAGTTTAACAGAGCAAGGACATTTTCACAGTATGTCTGATAATGTTCTTTCTTCTGGAGAAAGACCTATTAGTTTTATTTAGGCTAGAATAAAAGTTTTTAATTTTTTAAAAACCATTTTAAGGTCAAAATTATTAGCCCCTTTAAGCTATATTTTTTTTGATAGTCTACAGAACAAACCCTTATTATACAATAACTTGCCTAATTACCATAACCTGCCTAGTTACCTAATTAACCTAGTTAAGCCTTTAAACGTCGCTTTAAGCTGTATAGAAGTGTCTTGAAAAATATCTAGTAAAATATTTTACTGTCATCATAGCAAAGATAAATTAAATCAGTTATTAGAAATGAGTTATTAAAACTATTTTGTAGAAATATGTTGAAAAAAATATTCTCTCCATTAAACAAAAATTGGGAAAAAAATAAACAGCGGAGCTAATAATTCTGACTTCAACTGTATATGTATATATATGATAAAGCCATTAAAAAAAAAAAAAAAAAAAACAGTAAAATATGTCTTCATTTTCCTTCATCTGTGTTTATGTTTCTTTAAAGTCCTAGTTTCTAGCTACAGCCCCATATTTTTAATTAACCTTTGCCTGACTGATTTCCCTAAAGAAAGTAATGAAGAAAAGATCCAGTTGTAACGTTGGACTCCACTTTGACTGATGTAGTAAATAATGAGGTATAAACACGACAGCAGCCAACAACATTATTATTAAAGAGCTCATCTTAATCACCACAAATCAGCCATGTCCTGAAACAGCCCTGCCTTCAGCTGTAAGACAACACTGCAGTTCAGACTCCAGGTTTCTAGGGCATCAGGACACAACAGTGCTGAGAGAGGCAATCGCGAAGAGCTGCGTGATGCTGACATGGTCAGACATTCGACACAAGTGACCTTAAAGGTTATTATTGATCCATTTCAAAATTAGTGCGAATATCTTTAAACACTAGAGATGTGGCGAAAAATTTGATTTTCAAAATGCATTGCTATTCTCTCTTGAATAGATCCTGAGCTTATATTTAACAGCAGATGGTGAAAACAAAATCATTGGTTATTGCTGAAGCTCAGAAATATCAATAATGAACCTCATTGGTTCTCACACATCAAACAAGCACGCTTGAGTATCCGTGAGTAAATCTGAATGCTGTAATTGATCAATGTTTACATGTGAATAAAAAGGGCTCTTTTCCACTGAGTGGTTCAGAACAGTGCGGTATGTATTTATTTCTGTTTCCACTGCCAGAAGTACCAAAATAGTGAACAGTATCATGCCACTTTTGTGATCCTTTATGGTGCGTTCACACCAGATGCGCATGAAGCGTCAAGCATGAGTAATTTACATGTTAAGTCAATGCAAAGACGCGATTAGACATCCTGTGGCGTTATTCACGCGAATAATGCAATGTGAATGACGCGATACGTGCGAATGAGGTGCCGTGAATTGAGCATTTCGGGCATTTGATGTGTTCAACGTGTGATTTGTATGAATCGCTTGAATTGAAAAATCTGAAAGTTGGTGCACAATCACCAAGCAGACAGAGGCCCCTCCTATGATGCGAATCTGCATTTATTGTAAAAATAAACTTCACTTACGAATTAAGCGAATTATACGTTTGAATAAAGCAAGTAAACTAAAAATGTTCTTGCATCTAATTACACAGGAATATCGCAATCTATTCAATCAAGCCGGGTCTGGTCTGAAGGTCCCACATCGATTTTCCACTGGCTCGTTTGGAGCACAGTGCAACGAGCATTTTCAGTTAATTCATATAGAAGTTGAGCGCAAACGCCCACGCAGTGCATTATGGGATTAAAACTGGCAAGGAGAAAGCATTGAGAGCAGCCAAGAGCATCAGAAAGCATGGCCATTTCTCGACTATTTGCAAATATCAAGTGAAAAACACCGGGCGGCAACTAATTGTTGTAAAAAATAGGCAAGGCAAGATGTTGATTTATGTTTCCAAGTGTTTGTGTAACTGGATTACTGTGCTGAAATCACTGACACATAGGCTACTATGAGAATGTATTTCATCACACTTTAAGTTCACACAAACATCTTGAACCATGTATGTCTGTATGTTTATGCACTGGTCATTTATTGCACAATGTGCGTGTGATAAATGTGAAAACATGATGTCTTATACCAGATCAAAACAGGCATGCTTAGATGTGTAAATTTTATATGCTCCACAGCAGTAGTACTGTAGCGTTGCCAGCAGCACTGAGCGCAGATTTGACGCTGTAGTGAAAACGTATTATCACAGGTACCAAGCAGAACAGTTACAAAAGGGTGGAGCTAGAGGTCTCTACTTCCAGCGGGAACCGTGAAACCCAATAAGATTTTACAGCTTGTACTGCTACATAACATATATTTAGTCTTTTAAACAGCTTAATAATGATCGTATTATTTGTTATATGACGAGTAATGGGCACAGCCGTTGTTGCTAGAAGGGATACAGCTGCGATCAGAAGTTAACAAGAAGTATTTATAATATTTATTAAATTATTAATCAAGCATTAATTGTATTCTATTAGCTAGATGGAACACAGCTAAAAATACGTTAATATAGCAATATTGACGCGAGTATCCTCAGCTGTATCCCATCTAGACTTCTCCCTCTCCTGCAGCATGGTGAAGAGATGGGATCCAGCTAAGGATATTCACGTTAATATAGCATAATTTTTGTGACACTGTACAACAAATTAAATGTTTTATTACCGTGAGGGTTGGGTTTAAGGTTGAGGTAGGGGTAGACGCTAATAAAATACAATTAATGCATCATTTTAATTTAATAAATAATATTAATACTTCACGTTAACTTCTGATTGCAGCTGAATCCCCTCTAGCAACAACTGCAGGAGAGATCCAAGCTGCTGGATTTGTTTTGTTTATTCATAATTTTCTTTGGAAAAACATGAAGATAAGCAACTGTTTATCTAGTAGAGGAATAGAGCTATATAAACAGTGTGTATCTTACGTGAACAAAGCACATTGTTTTTAAATATATTCACAAATAATTATTATTGCCATGTTTGTAGACATCTGCATGTATTTTACAAACCTTAAATGCTTTGTTTAGGTTGTAGTTATGTGTATTTGAATATCTGAAACCAAAAATAAATGTTATTCGTTTGAAAGCACAGATAAATTGTAATTTATGACATTCTAATCACTAGATGTGATCATACGCTTCAGGGACCAGCCAAGGCTGATCACATCAGATGTGATCGTGCGCTTTAGGGACCAGCCAAGTCTGATCACACCGGTGTGATCATAGGTGTGAAAGGGTTAAAAAGGGGGTGTGGCACCAAACCCCATGCCTAAACCCAACCGTCATTGTGGAATAAGCAAATCGTACTAAATTGTACAAATGAGATCGTACGAATTCAAAAAGTTGCCATGAAATTGGAACAGTCTGTATGGCTTTTTTTCTTGGAGTGAGAATGACATTGATCGCAACTTTCTGGAATAAAGGTACAGCTGACAATGGAAATGCAAGCCTGATCAGTGTGATGTGTATCGAATCCTACTGTACTGTGATGTACTGTACATGGCAAATCCAGTGGAAACAAGGCAAAACTTAAATCTGTTCATCATATAAAGGTTTATAAACATAAACTATTTAACACTATTTTAAAAAAAATTTATGACAAAAATAATTTTAAATAAAAATTGTAATGTAAGTTTGCAATGTAATAACAAGACATTTCTTGCGCAACATGTGGACTTCTATAAGCAAAACCAGTAAATTTAAATCTGAGAGAAACAATGATGGGAAAAGCAGATCAATAGCATATTTCCTTTTTATCTGATACTATAATTCCTATTAGGCTACTCGGTCTCTCTTTCTCTCTCTCTTCCAAACCCATGTAAATACTCTCAAGTCACGATGACTCAGTTAAATAAGTGAAACAAATGTCATCTGACAAATGCACTGAGTCAAACACTGGAAAAGGACTAAAAGGAAAACAAAAAAAACAAAAAAAAGAATCAGAAACATCCAGTTATGAATAAAAGTGTCTAATCTAAAATCTTATTCCAGAATTACTTTAATCTGCTGAGGCTGAGCGGGTTAAGAGGATATAAATAAACTCCAAATACAAACAACAACACCCCCCACTCTGCATCTTTCCCAAACATGTATGTACAACACACTGCATCTTTGCCCCTCCCACATCATCATGGCAACATCCTGACAGCAACAGCTGCATTGACCTCCCTTTCAATGAGAGCACAGCAAACACAGCAACACCGGGATCATGGATGACAGTACTGATTGATCATATTGATTAACTTAATATTCCATTCTGAAGCAAACATTCCATTGAGCATCAAATTTCCTTGTTGTGGTTATTTATGAAGCTTTTATCACAGTATTTTATCACAATATTGATGTAAGCCGCAAAAAGGTTGGTTTAACTGATAAGATGACAAATAGATTTTTTTTGTGTTGCTTTATTGTATATAAATATTTAGAGTTTACAATTTCAAACAACATAATATATTGTAAAATTATTTTACTGTAAATACGATAGGTTACACTTTTTAAATTGCAACAGGTAACACTTCAAAATTAGTTCTTATAACTAAAAATTAACAAACATCAACAGTAAGAAATACTTTAGTTCCAAAGCTATGTAAATGTTGGTTTTTAAAAATAAATCTAGTTATTAGCTCCTTTGAATGAAACTATTATGACTTTCAACGTGAACATATTAGAAAACATTTACTAGCAACTAAATATCACCTAAGATTAATAATAAATGCTTTGCAAAGAAAGTTCAGCATTAGTTTACATTCATTAACTAGAGTTAACTAACACCAATTACACTTTAAACTTTTAATTTGAAATAACATCATTCTTCAGATGCATTGACTATAGGCTATAATGCTTTGCATACATTTTGAAACAAATATTTGTCACATTTAAATATGACTTGTCTGAATCTTGTAGGCACATCCCTGGATGAAACTTAACCCTGTATTATTATAGTAAAATGTATTTGTGTTTGTGTGTATGCGTGTTTCAGACTGATAGCTGTTTGTAAAACCAGTATTATTTCAAATTTTATAGTAAAACTAATTTTATGGCATGCATTTGGGCTTACTATATATATATATATATATATATATATATATATATATATATATATATGCTTTTAGTTGTGACAAATCTGCAATTCATTTTTAAAGGATATCATACCAGGCCCATAGCCAAGGGAAGACCCACCTCTTACTGACAAAGGTCCAAAATTCGCCCTATACATGAGCTCATTTGTCCTACTTCGATGTCTATGCCATGTTCATTTGTTAAAATAACTGATCGAAAAAGGCTTTAAGACCAAGCAGAATCCTCTGTTCGCCGTCACTTCCGTGTGACTTCAGCTAATCAGTTTTGGTCAATGCAAACAATTATTTTTCATGAGTGCAACATCCAACTGTGCAGGACAACATACAATCTAACGTAAGTGAAGTGACAATAGGCGTTTTTAATTTAAAACTTTAACAGATTTTTTTTTTTTATATAATGATATGATGTAATAAATTTGCGTTTATTGATTTTTTCATATTTTGTTTATTGTAAATCTTAGAAAATATTTTTGGTACATCAAAAAGTGTGGTTTTGATGACCATCCAACAAGCTAATCCAGCTAGTGCTTAAAATGTAATTAAACAAAGATAAGGCGAATAACTGCAACATTTTTCACTTTTTGAGAAAAAAGAACCACTTTTCACCAGGCTGGCGACAGGCCTGCATACTATTGTACAAAACAGCATTTACTGAATGAAGAAAACAGGTTAAAAGGACTGACCTTCTCCCCCTCCATCGTGCTGGAGTGGAAACGTCCAAGATTGACAGATTCCCGGTGAACGTGAGGCTTGGCACACAACCTCTTTTAATGCTCGAGAAGTGATGCTATTCGTGACCAGCTCACTTTTGACAACTGCAAAATTGCAGAACATTGGTAAATTAGTGTCTTTAACCCACTATGAGAATAATACACGGAGTTTTAGACATCTGTTGAACATCATCATTGCACAACATCACCAATTTGAGCGCTCCACGCAGTTATACGACGTTGTAAACAAAACAAACGCTTTTGAGACATTTAAGAAGTTTTTAAAAATTATAAAGTAACTAATAATGATATTTCGTCAGCTTTCCGTTCTGAAATGAACAACCCACACAACGAACTGCTGCTATTATGCTACATCTTCCGGTAAATCTGCAGAACATAAATGTTTATGAAAAAATAAAAATGTATATGTATTTTAACAATTCTGACCTCTTTGCCAAACCTTTTATGTCGACCATCAAATCCTAAAACATTGATGTAAACGTGTAAAAATGTGAGGAATATTAAATAAATATTAATAGCCTTTTATCTCGCTACAACAGGTGCTCCTACACATGCTGACTCGGCTTTTTGGCCAATTTGGTCGTGTTTTTCACTTCAACCCTGTTATAAGCACAAAATCACTGGTTAACGTAATTATAAGCAATCTATTTATTAATCCACACGACTAATATAACAGCCCCACAGCCATGATGATATTAATAACGTTGCTGTAGCATCACGCTGTGTATTATAGTAGTATTTTATCATTCACTATATAGCTTACCATTTCACAAGAATAAGCTGTCAGTAAATTGACACTAAACAACCAAAATACACAACATAACATGCAGGAATTATACCATCAGCACACGGCTACTATAGCAACTAATATGCTTTTTGAATGACTCTTAATTTAAGAATATAATCCTCAACAATTAAGGCTGCACTTACCGTGTTTCTCGTGCGTCGTGACCGCCCCGTGTGCGCGCACGTATCCGTTGACCTACTGGCACTGAATTGTCCAGAACTACGTTCAGCCGGTGATGTATTCTTTTATTCGTCACCGGCAGCACATACACGACAAACCGCACGTTCTCCTCTTTGACGAAATACCGCCGCTTGAGCACGTAAAACCTCGTGCCCGCCCCTTTATTTATCCACGACGCGCATTTCGCATCACGCCCCGTGACAGCTGTTCCGTCACAGCGCCTCGTGATGCGGGAATACCTTATTCGGCAGGGTTTGGTCAGGATGAGAATGCTGCTGGTGGGGTGGGACCAAACAGCATCTGATACCCACACCGCCCATGATGCTCTGCGCGGGTGACCTTGATAGAGCAAAAAAAATGGAGAAAATGGATGCTGTGCCGGGTACCGCAAAGGATGCTGCCAATATGTGGAGTGAGAACAGAATTACTGAATATAAGAAAGCATATAGGCTACTGTTTACCCTTTTCTTCACCTGCAATTACCAATTATATCAGTGTGGGCATGCCTCCACCAGCGTTGATTCAGGCCTCAAAAGCAGGCACGTGATGGCAGTATCATATTCTGCAGCAGCTCAATCCTCACTGCAGGAGGAGTCACAAGACTTGACTGGATGAGTTTTAAACACAGCAGTGTTGCATCATTTTATACATTTCATTTATGTACACTTTAAAACTATTGTGAGCTTTTTTGTTAATCTATTTGCAAATATCTGACTCTAGTTAATATGACGTATATGTTCATAATACATCAATCTTTAAATATTACCCATAGTTTTCTATAATTGCAATATTGACAAACCTATATTTTCTGCACTGGCTACTATTGCACTCCTGGTTAAACCTAAACTACATTTTGTTGCCTTGAAAATGTGTAATGACAATCAAGTTGAATCTAATCTAAACGAATAATAATAAAACGAAGTGCTGATGGTTAAATATAAGCTACATAAAGAGTTTGGGACTGGTTTTTAAAATGTTTAAAGGATGTTTTGGTTTAAAATTAATTTATGATTATTTGTATGTTGTGTAAAAGAGAAATAATAACATTTTAAAAGATGTTTTAGACCAAAGGCGCCGAAACTCTTAAAAAGGGCCAAAAACAAAACTTGATTGAGAGATGTGGGACAAATTTAAACATTCCAAACTGTATTACATTCGGTTTGCCATGAGTAATTTCCTAATTTATTTGTTAATAATTAAAAATAACTAGAAAATGTTGCTTTAAAACCATTATTTAATGATGCAGTATCATGTATAACATTTCATAATGAATTTATTTTAGTAAAAACATAAACCATCTAATTTAAAACACATTAACACAGTAGTCGAGCTGATCCTGTCTTTGCTTGCCAATGTTTTGTGCATTGTCCTCTATATGACAGTATTTTAAAAGTCCGATTCATTTAATTGAAACATTTCATTTTAGTTGTCTCATTTTGTAGCTCAATTAAACAAAGAAAACAAATGTTACATTAAATTCAAAATGATCTGTCAAAGTCATTCACCCAAAAAAAAACACCCCATCATTCTCCCTCTTTATATAAGATGGTGGGCCATACCAAAGGCTACAATGAGCCAACTTTGGCCCGTGGGGCCTACTTTGGGCACCCCTGTTTTAGACAAAAATACATTTTTGCTGTGGTTTATAACTTACATGGATAATCCATCAATGTCAGGTGGTATTATGAATAAATGTAGAAAAACAACTTTAAATATAAATTGCACATCATTACTTTTGACAGGGACAAAAGTAACAAAAATATATGCTTACTCTTAGATTAATTATGACCTTGTCAACTGTAACATGTTTTGTCCTTTATCTTTGCAAAAAAAAAAAAAAAAAAAAAAAAATTAATTTCAGTTGTAACTTTTAGAAAATGTGATTTAGAATTATTTTTGGTGACAATTTCTATGAATCTCATGCTTATAATAAATTATAACTCCACTTATTTATAATCATTTTATAAATGCATTTATAAAACACAACAAACATAGAGTTTACATGAGATGTTAAAGGCCTACAAGTCTTTGGATGCCTACAATTGTTCTGTGTGGTCATGTGCAAGAATTAATGTTCCATGATTACCAGATTCAAAACTAAAAGTATGTCGTGCTAAAAACCGAGGTTCTGCTTAGCCAAAGAAAGACAGAATTTTACAAAGCCTGGGTAATCAACAAGCAAAACAACTGCATTCTGACAGCCAACTGCACAGCAGGGTATGTGAACTTAAATTTGTACATTTCATTCCAAGCATTCAGTGTCTGCAGTTTAAATTCAGCTTATTTAACCGTTTTTGCTGAAATCATTGCTGCAATCAAAAATGAGTAAGGTGTATGATTCAGCATAGCGTAAACGTACCTGATATAAAATGAGAACTGCAATTGGTCTGTACTGTGGGTTTACAGTTTAAAATAAAAACCCTAACTCCATGTTCTCATCACAAATCGATTAAGTTGAAAAACCAATGTATCCCACAAAACCTTTTACTCATAAATTTGTTTGAACCTGTGATTGTCACGCTGGTAGGCAAGGAAGACAGGTGGTTCTCGTCACAAGTTTTATTCAAAACAGTCACAAATCAAAGGGTTGATGTATATGCTGTTGTGATCTTCATACACAGCAATGAGTGTATCATTAGATCTCACTAGAAGGTCGCTCACTGTACACAGTGGGAGTGTATACAGATACAGAGATCTAGTTGGTAGTTGATTTTGGTAAACAACTCAAGTATAAGCATTCAATTCACAAGGCATTTACTTTCGTTAAACACTGCAGGTGAATACTCCGATACAGTTCATCTAGTTGGAGGTAAATCTTCTGATAAACACTACACAAGTGTAAGCTTTTCACTAGATCAGGGAGGATCAGTAAGCAGATAAAGGTCATCCATAGGAGAGTACACAAGCACACAGTTCATCAGAGAGATAGCAGATTTTCTGGCAACCATCAGATAAGAATAATCACTTCCCTTGATAAGTGTGAAGGACTCGAAGACTCATAAGGAACATCCATGGACGAAGGTAAGACTACACCGTAAACCAGGTGAAAACAACCATCTGACTTCAACACCTACCGACAAGTGAATCAAGAAGGTGTGTATTTATAGTATGCTTGGGTAATGGGGAACAGGTGCAAATGATTAGTAGTCTGGTGATTGTTCACGGGATTGGATGGAGGTGGTATGTGAAGAAGAACGTTGGTTGGGTGAGCAGGAACGAGCCATAGATAGATAGATGGATGGATGGATGGATGGACGGACGGACGGACGGACGGACGGACGGACAGACAGACAGACAGAAAGACAGACAGACAGACAGACAGAAAGACAGACAGACAGACAGGCAGGCAGGCAGGCAGATAGATAGATAGATAGATAGATAGATAGATAGATAGATAGATAGATAGATAGATAGATAGATAGATAGATAGATAGATAGAAAGAAAAGAGACATAGTTTAAACCCAGTTTTCCAGTGTTGGATTCTGAATCACCAAGTGGTGCTCACTGCAGAGCCACAGGAGGGTAATGAACCCAACAGCGAGACACTACTTGCACTGTGAGAGATTTATTTACAAAAAAAATAAATAAATAAAAATCCAGATTTGAAACAAAAAAATGCAGAGATAACAGAAGACTTAATGTAGGAACAAAAAGGCCAACAGGGAAAATCTCTCTGGAAAAACTAGAGTATGAGAAACATGTTCTAAAAACAAAGAAAAAAGCAACGAAGCATAAAACTTTAGAAAGACTAGAGTTTGGAAAAGCAGGGTAAAACCCACGATAACCAAGGGCTAGCATCAACAATAATCAAGCAAAAAAACATGGGAAACTAGTCAACTTAAACACACACGACATAACAGGACGCATGTGAAAACAATCACGTATCTACTGAACTTAAAGAACATATGGGGAGAAATGAGAAACAAAGTCATAACATGTAAAAACTAAAATCATAAAATGAAAGGGTCTAAAATAAATCAGTTATTAGAAATGAGTTATTAAAACTATTATGTTTAGAAATCTCTCTGTTAAACAGAAATTGGTGGAAAAAATAATTCAGGCAGGTTATTAATTCTGACTTATTTTTTTTTAGAAATGTGCAAGGGTTAATAAAAACTGGATTAAAAAAATGTATTACTTCAGTCTGCGAAATATTTTAATTTATAATAAAAACAGGCAAATAAAGTAATAAAAATCACAAACAATCTCACATGTATGATTTTGTGTTCCAGGAAGGGTTTAGTATGAGGCGCCGTGTAGGATTTAAATCAAACTTTGCTTATCAACACACACATAAACACGTGCATATACACCTATAAATTACTCGCATATACACCTATACTTTTAGATGTTCAAAACAACATATATGAAACTTGTGTATATACATATAAACTTGACACACGCATACACTCACACACACACGCACATACATATAAACTCCATTTATGCAAACACTACGACACACGCGCACATACATATAAACTCCATCCATGCAAACACACCCACATTAACACACGCACATACATATAAACTCCATCCACGCATACACACCCACATTAACACACGCACATCCATATATACTCCATCTATGCAAACACACCCACACACGCGCGCACATACATATAAACTGCATTTATGCAAACACACCCACACACACGCGCACATACATATAAACTGCATCTATGCAAACACACCCACACACACGCGCACATACATATAAACTGCATCTATGCAAACACACCCATATATATATAGTGACTTGTGTATATACATATATGCAAGTGATTTCATATGTGAGTGTGCATGAATTTTTCACTTTAAACGGAAGGTATTTCAGTATAACAGGAAGTTATCTCAGTTCATAAAAAAAGAAGTCATTTCAGTGTAAAAGTCACAGCCAAAACGAAATATATCATTATTTATAATTATAAGCATGTATCAGGTCATTTCAATTAGCTGTGTTGTAGTGAAATCTATCCTATCTTCAAGCTTATGAAATATAAATGATGTGATTAATTGAGGTATTAGGTCTTTTGATTATTGAAAACATGACATGACTGCTCCAGCAAAATGTTTATTAAAAATCCTAAAATAAATGAAAGGAGTAGGTTTAATCAATACACGGCCACATATGAAGTATATAATATTATTTATTATTAGAATAAATACATTGTTGTCTAATATGATTTTCTGTATGGTGTCGCAATCCTTAATGGGTTATTTTGGGTCCACACTTCAGTCCAGAAGGTGGCAGGAATGCACATTGTTGGTTTGCCAGTTGCCATTAATCAGAAAATAAGATGAAGTAAGCTATTTCGCCACGTTTCTCCATTTGAATGACCATGATGAAAAGGGATAGCGCTAACGTTACAGAAGCAACTAACATTTTGCGAAATGTTCTTGCTTCGCCGACTATAATAAGATCCATATCTAATTCAGTGGAGTCAAATGTGTCCCCTTCAGCTGAACTGCAAACAGAATCTGAATTGCGCAATTTGTTTCGCCATCAAGGCCCGCAGTTCATGACTGCGGTCACGCCATCTGAGGTTCAGAGAGACGGTCACGCTATCTGTGCTTTAAATTGTAGTGCTCGTCTACTCTGTGTTTTGCGGTAGACTACAGACGCGTGTGTTTAATGCGCTGCAGTTTTATAATCTTGTTTCACTTTTATTCGCCTGACTATATCATCCTCATTGCAATTAGCACAAGTAAATAAAGCACCGAAAAACGTCACGGCTATCAAGATCACTCTGAAATTCATGTTGATTTGCATGAGAAAAAAAATTACTTAATGCCTTCCGTTCACACTGAAAAGTTAACGCACATCCACATATAAATCACCTGCATATATGCACAACTTTGTATACCTTTGTGTATCTTGTTTTGGATGTTTGCTCGACTGTTTAACGGGTGTTTATGCATGCTGGGAGTTGTATGTGTGTGGGTGTGTTTGCATAGATGGAGTATTTATGGATGTGCGTGTGTTAATGTGGGTGTGTTTGCATAGATGGAGTATATATGGATGTGCGTGTGTTAATGTGGGTGTGTTTGCATAGATGGAGTATATATGGATGTGCGTGTGTTAATGTGGGTGTGTTTGCATAGATGGAGTATATATGGATGTGCGTGTGTTAATGTGGGTGTGTATGCGTGGATGAAGTTTATATGTATGTGCGTGTGTTAATGTGGGTGTGTTTGCATGGATGGAGTATATATGTATGTGCGCGTGTGTCGTAGTGTTTGCATAAATGGAGTTTATATGTATGTGCGTGTGTGTGTGAGTGTATGCGTGTGTCAAGTTTATATGTATATACACAAGTTTCATATATGTTGTTTTGAACGTCTAAAAGTATAGGTGTATATGCGAGTAATTTATAGGTGTATATGCACGTGTTTATGTGTGTGTTGATAAGCAAAGTTTGATTTAAATCCTACACGGCGCCTCATAGTTTAGACTCCATAGAAGATGCTTTTCTGCCATCGTCAGGACACAAAATGTTACTACACTATTAACACTTCCAATAATTCAATAACACAAGCATCATAATAGTGCATCTGTTACATAATTTTCACAAAACGTGTGAAGATCGCAAAAATTATTACCATTAATAATTTCACATTTACTGACAATAGTTGATCATAAAAAATTCATAATGCAGACAGACTACACTTACAGACCTCTGTGGTCAATAGCTAAGTGCTTTACCTTTGGGAATAAGATGTTTAGTCAAAAAAAAAAAAAACCTGATCTACTGAATAATTATTTTACCTTTGAAAGTCATATTTTCAAATAAAACTGTAGGTTACATTTATATTGTCCACAAGATGTAGTCAATGACTAGATTTCACAAAGTTAAACAAGATCCCAGTTAAAGAAATTTCAGGAATTTCATTATTCACACTGATCAGCAGAATCAAAAAAATCTAATTTCAAATGAGTGCATATTTTTAAATCAGCAGCCTCCTTTTACAACACATATTGTTGGATTGCTTACTTATTTATTTACTTTTTTTAAACACATTCTTCGTAATTTTTTTTAGAAACTTCTAACATGTACTTACCAAAACAAAACAAGACATAGAAAGTTATATAAATGATAATAATAATTACAATTACAAGTATAAAAATAAATAAATGCCTGTACATACAGTGCATCCGTAAAGTATTCATAGCGTTTTACTTTTTCCACATTTTTTTGTTACAGCCTTATTGTAGAAAATAGATTCAATTTATTTATTTCCTCAAAATTCTACACACAATACCCCATAATGAAAAGATTTTTTGAAATTGTTGCAAATTTATAAAAAAAATTAAAAACCTGAAAAATCACATGTACATAAGTATTCACAGCCTTTGCTCAATACTTTGTTGATGCACCTTTGGCAGCAATTACAGCCTCAAGTCTTTTTGAATATGATGCCACATGCTTGGCATACCTGTCTTTGGGAATTTTTGCCTCTTTCCTCTTTGCAGTACCTCTCAAGCTCTATCAGGTTGGATAGGAAGTGACAGTGTACAGCCATTTTCAGATCTCTCCAGAGATGTTCAATAGGATTTAGATCTGGGCTCTGACTGGGCCAGTCAAGGACATTCACAGAGTTGTTGTGAAGTCACTCCATTGATTTTTTTGGCTGTGTGCTTTGGGTCATTGTCCTGTTGGAAGAACCACCATCGTCCCAGTCTGAGATCAAGAGCACTCTGAAATAAGTTTTTATTCAGGATGTCTCTGTACATTGCAGCACTCATCTTTCCCTCTATCCTGACTAGTCTTCCAGTTCCCGCTGCATCCCTACAGCATAATGCTGCCACCACCATGCTTCACTGTAGGGATGGTATTAGCTTGGTGATGAGCAGTGCCTGGTTTTCTCCAAACGTAATGCCTGGCATTCACTTCAAAGAGTTCAATTTTAGTCTCATCAGACCAGAGGATTTTGTTTCTTATGGTCTGAGAGTCCTTCAGATGCCTTTTGCCAAATTCCAGGTGGGAAGTGGCCTCCGTCTGGCCACTCTACCATATAGGCCTGATTGGTGGATTGCTGCACAGATGATTGTCCTTATTTTAGGTTCTTCTCTCTCCACAGAAGAACGCTGGGGCTCAGACAGAGTGACCATCGGGTTATTGATCACCTCCCTGACTAAGGCCCTTCTCCCCCAATAACTCAGCTTAGATGGCCGGCCAGCTCTAGGAAGAGTCCTGGTGGTTCCAAACATCTTCCACTTATGGATGATGGAGGCCACTGTGCTCATTGAAACTTTCAGAGCAGCAGAAATTTCTCTGTAACCTTCCCCAGCCTTGTGACTTGAGACAACCCTGTCTTGGATGTCTACAGACAATTCCTTTGTCTTCATGCTTGGTTTGTGCTTTGACATGCACTGTCAACCCTGGGACCTTATATAGACAGGTGTATGCCTGTTCAAATCATGTTCAATCAACTAAATTTAGCCCAGGTGAACTCCAACTAAGGTATTGAAACATCTCAAGAATGATCAGTGGAAACAGAATGTACCTGAGCTCAATTTAGAGCTTCACAGCAAAGGCTGTGAATATTTATGAACATGTGATTTTTCAGCTTTTTTATTTTTAATAAATTTGCAACAATTTCAAAAAATATTTTTTCACATTGTCATGATGGGGTATTGTGTGTAGAATTTTGAGGAAATACATGAATTTAATCCTTTTTGGAATAAGGCTGTAACAAAAAAATGTGGAAAAACTGAAGCGCTATGAATACTTTCTGGATGCACTGTACAGTGCGTACACAATATCAAGAGATCAAAACAATGTTAAATAAATAGCAGGTTATAAGTATTTTATATAAAAATATATCGTATTTTTCTAATCCTACTCTCTCTCTTTCTCTATTCTCATTCAATGTAGACATGTTAAAAGTGTGATGTCATATTATATGAATGGAAATCAATATATTTTCAATGATCCAAAATGTCAAAGTTGGTTCGAGTCAGTCATGCTCTTCTAAACTTTTTGCAAGCCTTTGAACAAGCATAAAGAGTCGAAAAGGTCAGAAAAACAATGCCCATTTATATGCAAAGCTGTTCTCTCCTTTCATTAGCTATTTTTGCCCATTACCATTAAACATAAAACCTCTACTGTGACTCACACAACATCAACTGTGTTTTTGCTTTATGAATTTATTGATTCTGTGCAGAAAGCATCATACTGTATTCATTCCTAAAAGTCAGAAACCCATAATGTAAAATAGATGTTTTGCTGTTTATATTTAAGACTGCCGTCATAAAACATGATGCAAAAGTGTACTCAATATTATATTACAGACAAATTTAGATGAAAAGGCTACAATATTGTGTTGTGTAAGCCTCTATAACACAATAGGGGGTGCCACAGACCTTATTGGGGTCATTTTTGGAGGCACCAGCTGGTGACGTGGCCTGATGTCCCCTGGGTGCCTGACAGACACAATGGTGTGACCGGTAATCTGCATTGATGTTATGTTCCAAATTTACAGATTAGATTTTTGGCTGTGAAGGATCCTGAAACATTTCACACTATGACTGAATAGTAAAAGGAAACTCTGTGAGGAGACATATTATGCAAAGTATTCTGATATTTATTTATATGTCTCAAAGCAAAAGGTTACAGCCAAATGAAAATTGCCATTGTTTAACTCACTCTGGCATTGCTGAATAAATATATCAGCTATAAATACATTAGATATATAGACATAAATCATATGTGTGCCTTATATATATATGGCCATATATATATATATATATATATATATATATATATATATATATATATATATATATATATATATATATATATATATATATATATATATATATATATATATATATATAGGGCAACGCAGTGGCACAGTAGGTAGTGCTGTCGCCTCACAGCAAGAAGGTCGCTGGTTCGAGGCTTGGCTGGGTCAGTTGGTGTTTCTGTGTGGAGTTTGCATGTTCTCCCTGCGTTTGCATGGGTTTCCTCCAGGTGCTCCGGTTTCCCCCACAGTCCAAAGACATGTGGTACAGGGTAATTGGGTAGGCTAAATTGTCCGTAGTGTGTGTGAATAAGTGTGCATGTGTTTCCCAGTGATGGGTTGCAGCTGGAAGGGCATCTGCGGCATAAAACACATGCTGGATGAGTTGGCAGTTCATTCCGCTGTGGCGAACCCAGATTAATAAAGGGACTAAGCCGAAAAGAAAATGAATGAATGAATGAATATATATATATATATATATATATATATATATATATATATATATATATATATATATATATATATATATATATATATATATATATATATATATATATAGACCAAACCTTAAAAAGGATTTCACTTATTATTATAACTTATTATTATTATTATTATTTTATATTTCAGGCTTTAACGTTTTCCCAAGTATGCTCATGTTATTTAGCTGTTACCTAAATAGCCTACTTCATATATCATATTAACATACTTAAACAGAGAAATAACCTATAGAAATAAATTTAAGGGAACTGCATTCTGTGCACAGAGGAACATTCTGTGACAATGTTATCACTTGATTTCATTTAAATTTAACTAATATTTTCGACAAATTTTAGCGGTTAACTCACCTGGACTTTCCTCACAACTTTGATGACGCCCTTACTGGAATCTTGGCACTGAACTCTGACATAAAATGGTGGAATTTTAATATCTATTTTGATTGGTCACTTTAATAATGAGAGGTGTGTTTATGTTGTCTACAACGTCTAACTTTCACATGCAGTTATTAAAAATAAGATTTATAAAATGAAGAAACATAATTGTAAATACAAATCAAGTATTTATGAAATAGTTGATTTTTTAATCACAAAACCATGTTTTACAGTGTCATTTACTAAATGTTTGAAATTGTCCCAGAGATCTTGTATTTGAGAGACATTTTACTGAATGTATGTCCAAAAAACCCACTTTCACTAGTTGAAAACAATTACTTTATTTACAAATAATTAAATACATGCTCGTCTCAAGTTAAGCTTGTACATTTTGGCTTACAGGCATTAAACACATGCCCAAACATATTGTTAATAATGAGTAAAAATATAATATATACACATATATGCTATATACATCAATTATATGTAAATGATATGCGAGAGAGAAAAAAAAAACGAAGACTAATTAGTGCATTTGAATACAGACATACACCAAAGGCGAAATTAAGCTGTTTTAACAGTTGGTTTATGCAGTCCATTTTGAACACACACTCACACAGACACACACACATGCACATGCATACATTAATCTGACTAGTCAGGTTGGACAATAATCAAATATGTAAAGTGTCCTTTGATAAGAAGAGAAAATATATATAATATACATAATAAAAAATTCAGGCTATCTCTGTGTGTACATTTGGCCATCTAGTCAATATGTTGAATCGATAAATGGGTTTTAAATAGTAAAAAATACACAATCTAATAAATTCTTCCATATTTTGGGTTCAAGTCACAATAATAATTACAAGCATAAAAAACTGCTTCAAGTATGAGTTCTAACATGTCCTATGAAACCATTTTTTTAGACCAATTAAATTTCATAGTAAGCAGGAAGACCTACAAAATAAAATCAAGCTATCTGCAAAATTTCCTGCTGGTTATGAAAAATACTCTCTAAAAGACTTCCCAGCAAGCATTTTTTTTTGTTTTTAAAAGATGTCTAATAGACGTCTAAACATAGTCATCTTGGCTAAAACAAGCCTAAATTTGGGCTGTCAGTGAAAATCTAATAGACATCTAAAAATAAGCCAAAACTAGACTAGTGATCAAATAAACAGAAATGAATGACTACACATAAAAAGTCTGTCTAATCTGTCTATTTGACTGTTTTGGGCTATTCTTAGATGTCTATTAGATTTTCACTGACAGTCCAAGTTTAGCCTTGTTTTAGCCAAGCTGTCTGCGTTTAGATGTCTATTAGACATTTATTAAACACAAAATTGTTTGCTGGGTTATAACACATCCACAACCAGCAATAATCATTAAAAACTCAGTAAACATAGAAAACTGCACAATAAAAGAATTTTCTCACACCCCAACATGACACAATACAATGTATATAAGTGTTACCGTAAATACATAATTCAATAATCAAACACAACACTGTTTCCCCATCAGATTTACACAAAACATATGCATGTATTAAAAACCCTTTTACATAACATGCATTCAGTATATGCATTCAGTTACGTACTCAACACATTTTCATGTGCTTGTGTTTAAACAAAAACAAGCCTTATGTATTCTAAAATCAAGGGAGAGATAGAGGCTAAATGAGAGCGCTCTTCAGCTCGTTAATCCGCCTTTAAGCTATGTTGCCATGGACACCTCACTGTTTTCTTTCAGGTCCTAGTTTTCTGGCATGTGCGTACTGTATATAGACCCATAACAGCAACCCACCTGCATACTGATTACATTGATTATAAATATGACAATTATTTCCCAACACTTCCCAAAAAATCCATCATATACATATATTCAAAATTAAGGGGGTAAACTACAGCATGATGCTTGCACGGTCTTCCGTTTTCCATAATACAAATGTACAGACTAGGGCTGAACAATATATCGTTTTGACCATCGATATCGAAATGTGTGTGTATATTAGTCACATCGCAGGATTAGATTATATATTAAAGATTAAAAGATATAAGATATTTTTAGATATAAGATATTTTTTTAATTATTCATAGAATGACGACCATGTTATTTTACATTTGATTGTTGAATTTCTGGTTAGACTCGCCAGAAAAAAATAAAGCACTGTTTATTTGTTCATTTACTTTTGCTTGTAATTTATTATCATTGATGCAGATGCGCTGCATAGCATAAGACTTGATGATCCCAGTTGATTGGAATTAATGAAATCTTTCTGTAACCCACCAGTCCTACTGCAACCAACCTGGTCTGAGCTGGGACCGAACCAGCGATTCTTTGCATGGGAGCCAGTTCTAACATCTCTCACTAGAGCACATTTTGAGGTCAGAGGAGTGAGATTTACCTGCATAGCACTTCACTAGCTGGCCTCCGTTACACTCACCCCCTAAACCTCAGTCCCATCCCGGATGAGCCCCCACGTGTGACCCACCGGTCCTACTGCAACCAACCTGGTTTGAGCTGAGACTGAACCGGCGATTCTTTGCACAGGAGTCGGTTGCTCTAACAAGGAGGCTAAAGACCATGGCCTCTAGCATCTGTCGCTAGAGCACCTTTTGAGGTGAGAAGAGTGTGATACTTTGCTAGCTGGTCTTCGTTTTATATATATATATATATATATATATATATATATATATATATATATATATATATATATATATATATATATATATATATATAAATATATATTTATTGACCAATTTATCGACCAAATAAAGGAGAATGTTTGCATACATGTAATTTTTGTTCTTGATTCAGTTTGGAACTACATATCACATAAATAAATCATTCAGTATTTCAAATGGCAAAACTTGCGTGAATAGATATTCAAGTTGGTAAATTGGTAGTTTTCATTCTAAAATAATTAGCAAATAACAAATATTTAGGTTCTTGCATCTTATCCTAAACACATTGACCATTAAAGTCAAATTTTACTCTTCTTATTTTGATATGTATACAATACACTGTTTGCGATTTTTGCGATTTTACTCTGGTCACACTTTATTTTAGAGGGGTCTGGATGCAGACCTGGTGCAGTGCAATCTGAGCTGCATCCAATGCATTTTAATGGGCTCACCTAACCCCACCCCTAACCCTACCCCTCACAGTGATGTAATTCGCTTCATTGAGTGCACTGTGTCTGACATTGCATCGCTGAATAATGCAATCTCAGCTTGCATCATAAGGCTGCATCCAGATACTATTTCTTTATTTTGATGGTCCGTTTGTTGAATTTCAGTTACATTGCATCTACATGCCAACTAATTCTCATTCGATTATAAGTAGACTGTTAGGTTGGGGTTAGGGTTGGGGTTAGGGTTAGTGTAAGTTGCCATGTACTTGCAAAGTTTCTTATAGTCAGCTAAATGCTGTTGAAGGAGCAGTATCAGGAGATATTAAGCAGACAGTCTACTAATACTCAAATGGACCATCAAAATAAAGTGTTCCCTGAACTGTTTAACCGTAGGGCAGTTATGCAGTATGTTGCTGTATTTTAAAGTTGCATTGTGAAAATTACTGTATATTTTACAGTAAGGATATACATACAATTTTCCATAAAAACATTTACAGCAAATTAAATGGTGCTGTAAATGTAAATACAGTATTTTTGCTGTAATTGATTTACAGTAAGTTACTGGCGAACTGCTTCAAGTGCTTGTAGATTTTACAGGAAATTGTTAACAGTGTAGTGCTTGTTATGACAGTGTATCTGTGCACTTAATTATTTTGTAAAAATTAATTTGCCTTATAATCTTTTATCAAATAACAAAACCTTCGCTCCCCCTTAAAACAACTTTTTTTCACTTCTGGTCACATGGAATGCCTTTAGGATGGGGCTATCTGGGCATCTCCTTTCTGCTCTGCCTTCATCCATTCGTCCATATTCTTTTTTTAGCAACACCTATCTTCCAACAATCCAATTTGTTCCCAAAGGATTAAATCCTGCACCGTCCTACATTTTTTCATATTTCAGGACCATTTTAACCCGATGTACGTCACAACAGAGGAAAAAAGAACAATCTTAACTTTCATTCATGATGACTTTAAACACTGAAGTGTTGTGTTGAATTTATGTTTGCTATCCATAAGCAGATTCACTGTCTTAGATCTGATTGGCCATCTCAATCCTTTTGACATCGGAGACCAACAGACAAACTTTTACTAATATTGAATATTTGGAGGACGGGCTTTGGCTGTTTATAATTATTGGGACTCGTGTCTTTTATAGTGGTTACAGACTTTGTTTAGAAAAACCACAACAATTCTGGCATAAATATAAGCCTTTAAAACTCAATGTGGCCCCCATCCTGCATAGAGTGAAACAAAGTGGTCAAATAAACCAAAGGAAAAATATATGTTTGCAGAAATATAAAAACACTCCACACCTCCTTTTAATGGAACAACTGTAATCAACTGTTGTTATGGAGTTTTTTTTCTTTCATCAGTGTCTGGAATTATCAAAAACAAAAGCACGGAATGGAGTTCAACCAGTCTGTTGACATCCTAAGTGCTTATTGATATGCTGTTTGCAATTCATAGACACTTAAGCTAATAAAGTCCTTAGTAAAAGGCTCATGGCCTATGTGTCTTCCTGTTCAGCTTTCCCATTTGGATTCATCATTTCCTACTATTTTTGATCCTTAATGACAAGGGTCGAATGGATACTTGGTGACTCCACCATGAAGTTCCACCATAGACTCACTCCAGGTGATGACGTCTCCAGTGAGGTGGCTGGAGCAGGATGCTTGGTTGTAGATCTCGGTAGATGTGAGAACGCGTGACCACAGCTGCAGATCTGACATCTCACCCACAAAAGACTGTGTTGCGTCAAAACGTCCGCCCAGAGTGTCCTGAATACAAGAAGATCAATGATTAAAATATCCATGAAGACTTATTCCAAACTGATGCTAATCTGACCATGTCTGAAGGCTGAACACTGAAGTCTAGGCTAACAATTAACATACACTACCTGACAAAAGTCTTGTCGCCTATCCAATTTTTAGGAACAGCAAATAATAACTCAACTTCTAGTTGATCATTTGTTGTCAGAAGTGGTTCATATGAAAGGCAAATGCCTCTAGATTACGCTTATTTTACCAAAATAAAATATGATCATGATCTTGATTTTTTATTATTTAATTAGGACAGTAAGGTCTGACTTTGCTTAGACAAAAGTCTTGTCACTTAACAGAAATAATGTACAGTATAGAATATAAAGTCATGGTGCAGAGGAAAAAGAGTTAATATTGTGAATGACTCCCATGAGCTTGGAGGACTGCATCCATACATCTCTGCAATGACTCATTGTCATCTGGAATGGCAAAGAAAGCGTTCTTGCAGGACTCCCAGAGTTCATCAAGATACTTTGGATTCATCTTTTATGCCTCCTTTATCTTACCCCAGACATGCTCAACAATGTTTATAGCTAGTGACTAGGTTGGCCAATCCTGGAACACCTGGTCCTTCTTTGCTTTCAGGGGCATTGATGTTGAGAAGTATGAGAAGGAGCGCTATCCTGCTGAAGAATTTGCCCTCTCCTGTGGTTTGTAATGTAATGGGCAGCACAAATGTCTTGATACCTCAGGCTGTTGATGTTGCCATCCACTCTGCAGATCTCTCGCACACCCCCATACTAAATGTAACTCCAAACCATGATTTTTCCTTCAACAAGCTTGACTGATTTCAGTGAAAATTTTGGCTCCATGCGGGTTCCGGTAGGTTTTCTGCAGTATTTGTGATGATTGGGATGCAGTTTAACAGATGATTCATTGGAAAAACCTTCTGCCACTTTTCCAAATGATCCACTAGAAGACAAGTTATTCGACGACAAGACTTTTGTCAGGTAGTGAAGAACTAGTTCACCCTAAAAATTACAATTCTGTTATTAATTACTCAGCCCCGTGTTTTTTTTTATAACAAGTGAGAATTTTTATATGAAATTGGAGAGCTTCTTCATCCTTTACAGACAGCAATGATTCCGGCTCATTCAAAGTCCATAAAAATACAAAAAAATCCCCAAAATAGACCTTCAGTGGTGCAAGCAGAATATTATATAGCTACAAGAATACTTTTATGTGTGCATAAAACTAATATCATGACTTTATTTAATAGTTTCAGGATAGTTTAGTGTCAGGATAGAGGGTGTTTTAACTATGGTTTTTAGTACAGTCTGGACCATTGCTGTCTATGGAGGAAGAGGGAGCTCTCGGATTTGATCTAAATCTGTTCATTTGTGTTTTAAAGTAAAATTAAAAAGTCTCCGGGGGTTAGAAAAACATGAGGGTGAGTAATTATTGACAGAATTATCTATTTAATGGTAGTGCAAACTCTAAAACAATTAAATAATATTTTTTTTATTTGTTTGGTACATTGACACATTTAAAAAATGGCACATTTTTGGAATAAATTTGTCATTGAATCAATCTTTCAAGAGATTTGTTCGAAAATGCTGATACATGAAGTCTCTGAATCATTCATTTAAACTCATTATTTTAAATCCATCATTTGGATTTACTTAGTCCATTTTTGACTGCCGAAATTAACATTTAGTCAAAATATCAAGTAAATGACATTAAATTATTAGCAGTTGTTCATTTAGAATCATAATCATCCTCTTAAACCAAAAAATCATTTATTTATTTATTTTTCTTCAGCTCAGTCCCTGATTTATCAGGGGTCGCCATAGCAGAATGAACCGCCAACTACTCTGGCATATGTTTTACGCAGCGGATGCCTTTCCAGCCTCAGCTCAGCACTGGGAAATAATTGGGAAAAAAGTGAATTTTTTTTATGCTGAGCAGAACTGTATATATAGTATATAGGAGAAATGGTCGTGCCCAACTAAGCCTGGTTTCTCTCGAGTTTTTTTCCTTCACTTTGGTCAATTGGTGAAGTTTGTTTATTGCCACTGTCGCGACTTCAGTACTTGGACTTTCAGCAGTGAAATCTAAACTACAACGAACTGAACTAAACTGAACTTCAACTCTAAAAACTGGACTGACACAATTCAATTTACTAGAACTTCAATGTTAATCTGCTTTGACACAATCTACATTGTAAAAGCGCTATAGAAATAAAGATGAACTGAATATATGCTTATGCAGTAAGCTTAAAGTTTGATTCAGTAAGACCATACCTGCTCCTGGCCGAGGATGAAGACTCCTCCTGGTTTAATGGGATGCCAGGGTGACAGATTCTCTCCAGTGCCCCTTTTCACACCATCTTGATAAGCCTCCCACATGCCATCACGTGTGGACCATGTTACACAGAGATGGTGCCACTTCCCATCGGTCAGAGAAAGAGGAAGAGTGACTGCCTGCAAGAGAGCAAAAACAATAAATTTTTTTACTTTACAGTAACTGTTTGGTAATCATAGTCATGTATTTAATTCTGTCATACACACTTTGCTTCAAAATATCTGTTTTGCATATATTTTAAAAGTTAATTAGCATCCAAGCACCAAGGGTTAGTTTACTTCCACTATGGCAGCCCATGGAAACACTTGCAGGTAAGTTATGAAATTTGCCACACAAATAGAGGACAGTCTGAACATTAGCCACTGCAAATATGGAGTGTCTAACTCTCTAGCGCCGCCACTTGTCCAAATTTGTATTTATGTTTATGGCAGTAACCTCTAAACTGGACGGGCTATAAATCAAGATCGTTTGCTTTCTATGATGTAAAAAAACCTTTTTGTCAGATCCATCCATTCTCAACGAACATGAAAACATATTTAAAAAAGGGCTTGCTATATATCTGCAATGGTTTGTCATATTCAGACCAATGATGACAAAAACGACATCCAATTTTCGCTCGTTTGCCATTTTGAATTGTCATTCATTGGTAATTTCTGTACCAATTGTTTCTTTTTGTGTAAATGCACCTTTATTTACAATAAAGAATAAAAATTACTTTAACATAAATCAAAACATCTATTTTTTGCTAAACATTTCACAACACTTTTCACAAAAATGTGAAATACATTCTCCCATGTACAATATAAAGCATTTTTTTTCCCTCCAATTTTCACACAATAACTTTGTAATCACTTAAAAGTTCATTTAATTTACTTAATATTGAAATAGAAATAGAATTATGCAAAAGTATTGTAACAAGATTTGCACACTGTTTGATGAGTTTTACAATACTAAAATGTCTGCATGAACACTTTGCATATGCAGGACTTTTGCCAGCTCATGTGCGTAGTGGAAAGCAAACGGCAAAAGGTGTGGATATCAAAAATGATAACGTATTTATCAGAAAATGCTTACCAAATGTTTGCTAAAAATGCCTTTAATGTTTAGTTTACAATACCTATAGTTTTGTTTTACTAGTTGTTTTGTATTGTAGAACTTAATAATTAATGTTTAAGAAATGTTTTTTAAAATGATGATTCTTGTTTTAATATGGAAATTATCCATAAAATCACGTAATAAAGAAGGAGCTGTCCAACACTTTTGTACCTTTTTATAAGAACAATTGTGTATACAATACAAAACAATACTGTACCATAAAAGGTACAGAACCGTATCATAAGAGGTCTTTTCTGTACCATATAAGGTACAACTTTTACAATGGTACAAAACTGTTCCTTAAGGAACATTATTTGTATCACCATGTATCTATTTTCTGAGTGTAGTATTTGTTGATAGAATCTTTAGACTTCAGTATGTCAGCATGTAAACAGCCTGTAAACAGTCCATCAGAGAGGAGGTCTGTCTTATTTCAGTTAAAAAAAAACAGTAGAATGTATTCACACGTCAACCACAGATAAGCCATTAACTAATTAGACAAGATGATGCAATTGGCTGGGAAGCCAAGAGGAAGAGACAGCTTTGCAGACTGTTGCAAGGACAGGACAAGGGCATCAGCAGGGTAAGTACGTCTGTTGACCCTATTTTCTAACAACAAGACCCAACATTTCACTATTAATTAAGAAAATCACAGTTATTTCGTTTGGTGTTGTGACATGCTTCATTGTATCCTTTTAAATCCACTTCTAAGCTACTGTATACTGTACAACCCCGGTACACTGAATCTAGGGCATGGATCTTTCATTATGTAATCACTGATTCTTTACCTTGTCGTTTACCAGCAGCTCCATGGGATTGTTGCCCCACTCAATGAGGACGAGCTCGTTGGCTTGTCCCGGGACAGAGTAGGAGAAGGGGGTTCCGAGGCCAGGACCTGAGCCTCCTTTCAACCAAAGACAGACAGTGAGGGCAAAGATCTCGCTCAGAAGGGTGCGCTTGATTCGCCCGTACATGTAGTTGGTGCGCATCGGGAAGCCAATCTGAAAAGCGTCAGGATTCTTGGGCTTCTTGTTTGATCCTGTTAGATGTGGAAAATGAGGAAGGGTGAAACCGGATATTATTTCTCTTCTGCATTTCACAATAAGCTCTTTTGAAAAATAAAAAAAAGACTCAGATCTCCTGTAAGAAGACTGTTTAACTCAATTTTGCAGTACTTGGACTTAAAGGAAAGGAAAATAATTATTTGCTCTCTATTTACCCACCCTCAAGTCATTCCAAACCTTTATGGATTTCTTTTTTCTGTTGAACACAAAAGATTACATTTTGAAGAAAGCTGGAAATCAATTTACATTCGTAGGAGGAAAAAAATGTATTAAAGTCAATGGTTACCGTTTTCAGGCATTTTTCTAAATATCTTCGGTAACACTTTATAATAACTACACACTATAAATAATTTACTAAGCATTAGCATCTAGTGAATTCATTATTTGTTAAGCATTAAGTCTACATTAATAAACGTTAGTAAGCAGTTTATAACTGCAGCTACAAATGCTGTATTCTTGACTTATAAGCACCTATATAATGTGCTTAATAATTGTATTTTCATACTTAGTTAATGATTTATTTTTCATTACTAAATTAAGTATTGCATTATTTACAAACCAGTTGTATTTAAGAGTAGTTGAGGGTTTTTAGGATAATTCAGAATGAGTTAGTAAATGATTAATAAACTATTGAAATCAACATTTACATATCTTATTATTCAGGCATATACTAATAGTTAACTAATATGTTAATAAATGCTTTATTAACTCAACTTCATGCAATTTTGTGACCTAATCTAAAGTGAGGACTATTTATGCTTTATAAATCCCTTATAATTGGCAATTAAAGGCTCTATGAAATGAACAATAATCTTTGCAATCTTATCTAAAAAGTAAAATTACTGTAAAGTTTAAACATTGTCAAATAACAGGAGTGTCAAAATACGACATAAAACTGGATAAAACAACAACAATATAATCATTTAATAATATAATAATATGCAATGTTTGAACTGTACAGTAATTTTATTTTAGATAAGGTTGAAAAGATTTAGTTTTAATTTGAAATACAGTTTTATTTGTGTATCTTTAAATGAAAAGGAATGAATAATATCATTTTTCCTGTTTAGAATTTAATTGAGCCTTTATTTGTCATTTATAAGGGACTAATAAAGCATAAATAGTCCTCACTTTAGATTAGGTCACAAAACTAGATGAAGTTGAGTTAATCAAGCATTTATTAACATATTAGTTAACTATTATTATGTGCCTGAATAATAAGACATATAAATGTTGATTTCAATAGTTTAGTAATCATTTACTAACTCATTTTGAATGATCCTAAAAACCCTCAACTACTTTTAAATATAAATGATTTGTAAATAATGCAATACTTAATTTAGTGATAAAAATAAATCATTAACAAAGTATGAAAATACAATTATTAAGCACATTATAAATATGTTTGTAAGTCAAGAATACAGCATTTGTAGCTGCAGTTATAAACTGCTTACTAACGCTTATTAATGTAGAGTTAATGCTTAACAGATAATGAATTAACTATTTGCTAATGCTTAATAAATGATTTATAGTGTGTAGTTATTATTAAGTGTTACCATATCTTCTTTTG
The DNA here is from genome assembly GCF_903798145.1 of Danio aesculapii. Taxonomy (NCBI): domain Eukaryota; kingdom Metazoa; phylum Chordata; class Actinopteri; order Cypriniformes; family Danionidae; genus Danio; species Danio aesculapii. Next base: position 11,754,133 of record NC_079453.1, read on the forward strand.
TGTTCAACAGATGAAAGTCAAACGGTTTTGTGACAAGTTCATTGTGATTAAATGATTTGAAGAGAAAATATCAGCTAATTAAAAGTTGCCTGTAGCTTCTATGGATGTTTTTCATTTATTCACACTTCTGAATAACATTACGGGACCTTGATCTCTGCTTTGATGACTTTTGATGTTAAAAAGTTTAACAAGGTGATTATTTATTGACTTTTGTCCTTAGTTATTTAAAACAACTCTTCTCTGTGTTGGCCATGCAAGTATTAAAGTATGGTGATTCAATAAAATTCACATTTCACTGTTTACTGTTAAAACTGAGTTAAATTTTGAGCTCCAAGGTCAAGATCAAGGTCACATGCAGTAATACATTTCGAAAGTAAATAAATGGAAAACACCAATAGGAGAGATTTTTTACTGTATTGTTCTATAGAGTAATTCTACCCTAAAATGTTTTTTCTTTAACATAAAATCATCTTACTACTTTCCTACAGTTACTGTTTTTTAAAATATTCAGCAGATCTCTGGGTCTGGCTGGAGCAATTTTACTGTAATTTAGCATAGATCATTGAATCAAACTACTATTAGCATATATATTAGCATCTCAGTCAAAAAAAAAAAAATCTAAAATAATAGTTTTCCTATTTATTATTTATAATTTTCTTTCCTTGAATTTTTTGTACTTTCATCATGTACTAATACAGACAGAAAATAAAAAGTTGATATTTTAGGGCAATATGGTTAAGAACTAAACTCTTATTCTGGCATAATAACCAGAGTTAGTTACGTAGCTGGGGACTATTTTCAGGGGTTGCGTAATATCATTTCGTCTGCTCCAGCAAAGGTACGGCAGCAAATTTCCTGGATTACTGAATAGTTGAGCTTTAAATGTTACTTTTTTAAATTTTTGAGCAAGATTATAATGGTCTAATCTGATTTAATGTTTTATGCTAAGCTAAGCTAAAAGTGCTCCCATTAGCTATAGTTTATGACTGCAGACTTGCACATGCACTCTTAGACACATGCAAATCAATAGAGAGGGGTAGGGTTAGGAGTGGGGTTAGGTGTGCTCATTAAAAGCATGCATGTCAGAATGTGCATGTCTCAGCATGCATGTAAACTCTGCATGCACCAGACGCTTCTCCCCGCTAGACCCAGAGTACAGCTGAATAAATTCAAAAATTTGACAAAAAAAACGGTAAAAGTTGTTATTATTATTCTCTTTTTATCCTAAAAGTTACACTATTTAGATAATTAATTGATTATGTGTAAGAATTATTTGTTTATATTTGTTTAGAATTATTTGTTATAATTGTGATAGTTCATTCATTTATTTTCCTTTAGCTTAGTCCCTTATTTATCAGAGGCCGCCAGAGTTGAATGAACCACCAACTATTCTGGCATATGTTTTACGCAGCGGATGCCCTTCCAGCCGCAACCCAGTACAGGGAAACACCCATACACTCTCTCATCCACACACACTCATACACTACAGTCTTTTTAGGTTTAGGCAATTCACTTATACTGCATGTCTTTGGACTGTGGGGGAAACCGGAGCACCCAAAGAAAACCCACACCAAGATGGAGAGAACCACAGAAATGCCAACTGGCCCAGTCTGAACTCGAACCAGTGACCTTCTTTCTGTGAGGCAACAGTGCTAACCACTGAGCCACCATGCTGCCTTATGTTTAACTCAATGAAAGTTGTAAGATGAGCTGGAACACCTCTGAAATTTGATCCGGCACCTCATTTTCACTTCACTTTCTTCCCCATTCCCCGCTTTTCACTTTTGTCCGCGACAACCACCCCCTGACCATACCCAACATCCTAACCCCCCGGTCTTCACTTTCGTTCGCGACAAACACCCCCACCACCACCGATATTTACTTTCACCTCTCCCTCCTCTGGTATTAACATGCTGGATCTGTTATCATGAGAACTCACAATTTACAAATTATGAACTGCCTACAAATTATGAACTTCCCAAAAAAGTTCTTAAAGTTGAGAGTTAGGTTTCTTTAAGGATAATTATTCTCTTTTTTTCCTAAAAATGTACACTATTTTAATAATTTATTATTTGTTATAATTATTTGTTCATAATTGTTTATTATAACTGTGATTATTATTTCATAATTTATTTATTAATTGCAATAAATAATTAGTAAAAAATACTTATTTAATAACAAAAGTGTTGCCCATTTCTATGATTTCAAATTAAATACTGTAGCAAACACACTTTATTTAATTTATTAAACAGATTAAATAAAAAATTAGCACTTAGGGTGCTTTCACATCTGTGGTTCGGTTCACTTGGTCCGGAGCAAGGGCAACAAATGATACATTGTTGCATTTTTCTGTCGTTTTTGGGTCCTTTTACACCACACTAGCTATGTTTCCATCCAAAAATGGCAATTAAATTTATGCACAAATCTGGATTATCGCATAAAAGATGTGCAAATAAAGCAGTTTTTCCATCCAAGGAGTCACATCGAACAAAATCGTCACTTTCTGATTAACTGGCACCAAAAATCAAAGGTAAAAACGGAATTTGCTGCGATAAGAGATGCTGTGTGAATCTTTTCTTCATTTAATAAATGACTTGTCCCTCAGAAGACAATCCTGACACGCAGTGAACGTGCTTTGGTGTTTGAGACACTCTTGATTCTGGAGGTAATTAATAATATAATAGCACTAATGCTGAAATGGTTATGGCATTTTAGAATGACCAAAACAACATTTCAGATGTTTTACAGTGTGCTCAGCCTGCTGGTTTGTCCATTTACAGACATTTTTATCATCACATGAGCTCTTATAACCAAATCACATGACTTTTTTTAATGCGGATTACTGCAATTTGTTTGGTAAAAGTGTTTCCATTGTAGTTTATGCTCATCTTTTCTTATCGAATAAAATTTTTTATCCTACTCAGTTATTCACATATGTGTTTTTATGCGCATTTTCAAAATTTATGCACATCTTTGCATTTCCATCAACCGTTTTTTATGCGCATATCCAAAATGTGCATAAAAATAGGTGGCTGGAAGCGTTGCTTTTGATTGCTTTGGTCCGAACCAGTTGAAAAGAACCAAAATGCAGTCATGTGACAAAATCCACAACGTTCATTGGCCAGATGTTATTGAACGTACTTCCTAAACTTCCTAAAGCTTTTCGATTGGTCAGAATTAACATGCAGGAAAATGCCAATGGAACTCCTACAAGTAAACAAACTGGCAGACACAAAATGTTGCTTTTTACTATAGAGGTACATCACGTTAGACAAACTATACATTCCGAAAATGAAGCGCGGCTGTGGTGGAAAACAATGTTTCAGTGCATTGCAAATGGCGAAGGCGCATCGCAAGTCACTTCAGGAAAAGGCGTGAATTAATTTAGCTAAACTGCGACTTGGTCATCTTCTGGAAATATTACCAACGATCCATCAAATAATGTTTTCCCCCTCTCCCTCTCTGTTAAAAATGGTTGGTAAAGCTCTGTCAACACAACAAAAGATGGGACGGGGCATCGGAGTACGGTGGCTGGATTAGTCCAAAAAGAGGCAGTAATTTTTAGCGGTTCGTATCATGTTCTCACCACAAAAAAAAAAAAAAAAAAAACACTCCAGGGTTAATTTTAAAGTGTATTAAGACTACCCCTTCAAGGAGGTCTCGGTAAGCTTTTTTGGTCCACCACTTTTTTAGGTCCATATCTCTCAGCAGATATTTCAGCACCAAGAGGAAAAACTAACTCTAGTGCAATTCAACTGATAATTCAACTGAACTAAATAAAGCAGGTGGAAAACACTCTTTCACTAATCCTACTACTCTATCACGTTCATCTCTAGAGTTTATTCAGCTCTGTTTTGTGCTATTCTCAGGACACGTCACCTGCATCAGGAGGTTTGTGGTGAATGTTGCTCAACACTGCGTCTAGCTTATTGATGGCTCCGCGGACAGGAGATCTTGACCCTGGTGGCTTGAAAGAGGTTGGTGGATGATGGACATTATCATCATTTCCATGGTGTCCATCATCATGGTGGCCATTGCCATAATGGTCATCGTCGTGGTGACCATTGCCATGATGGCCATCATCATGATGATCGTCATGGTGGTTGTTGTTAGGGTGGCTGTCTTGATGGTTGTCATGGCCGTTGTGATGATTGTCGTGGTGATCATCATGGTGATCGTCATGGTGGTCATCATGGTGGTCGTCGTGGTGGTCATCATGGTGGTCGCCGTGATGGTCGTAGTGATAACTGTAATGGTGGTTACGATGGCGGTTGGAGTGATGGTCGTCATGATGGTTGTCATGGTTATCGTGATTGTCATCATGGTGGTTACTAGGGTGGTCAGTATGGTGGTAATCATGGTCGTGGTGATCATAGTGACCGTAGTGACTGTCGTAATGATGATGAAGCTGTTCTTCCAGTGTGTTGATTTTGCGTTGCAGGAGGTCTCGCAATGAACTCGAGTAAGAACTGGAGGAATTTCTCGCCTACAAAAATGAAGACAGTAAACAAAGATAAAGTATGGTTTGTTTAGTTAAGCATAAAACAAAATAATGAATAAATAAATAAATAAATAAAATAAAAATAAATAAGTAAAAAAAATGTAAATAAATAAAATAAAATAAATGAATAAATAAAAAAGTTAAATAAATAAAAAATAATAATTAAATAAATAAGTAAATAAAATAAAATAAAAATAAATAAATAAGTAAATAAAATAAATGTTAAATTCCTTTTTGCATTTTTATTAAGAGTTAAAAAAAAAAAAAAAGCTACACACACTATAAAAAAAATGCTGGGTTCCACAAAATTCCTTCATGTTGTCCCAACAAAAGTTGATTAAATTAACTTAATTGTTTTTACAAATTTAAGTGGATTGAACATAAAACAATTAAGTTGTTCACAAAAAAAAACCCCAAAATTGTGTTGATTCAGCTAATTTTTAATTAAGCAGTTTAAATCAAACATCTTTTTTTTGAGTGCGCGGTATTACTTAGGGGTTATAGAATGCGGGAAACGTATTTTTTTAAATCAATGAACTTCCAGTCATGGACTCTAAAATCCAAACAGAGACATTGCGCACTGTCAGAGTCATCATAAAATATTAAAAGTCTGACAGAATATGACCAATATTTGGCAACATAAAGATAGCAAACAAAAACAAAGCACTAAATTATTTCAAAAACAGACCAACCATAATCAGTGCTTAATTTGAGCCGGATCTTGCTGGATCCTGTTCCAGGAAATGTCGTGTTTTGCATTCTAGAATTTATCTTATTGATAACAGCATTAACTTTTGCGTGGGGAATACCTGCATGTGTGTGTGTGTGTGTGAGAGAGAGAGAGACGGTGGGAACCGTGAGCGCGCACACACATAAAGGTAGTTACTTTCGACCAATCAGCTTTCTTACATTTACAATCTTTCTCATTGTTTAGTGATTATTGTTTTGCACGCAGTGAGCAGCGAAAACAAATGTTGGCATAGTGGTCTACCTAAATAATATTTGTATTTTCAAAATGCCATAGGCAGTCAAGCATATATTATTTTTTTAAAACCACGAGTAAATCTGATAATGAGCCCGATATAGAGAAGATGAAACTACACCTCTGGATCAAGATAGCAGGAGACAAAAGTAAAGCGATCTCAAGTCAGCCAGAAAACATGATGGAAGAGGTAACTGTGGGCTCTTCTTGAAGATTGAACTGAGGGAGTCCTTTTCGCTTAGCACATAATAGTAAACTGAATGTCAGTGGTGTTAGTAAACTGTATATTGATGTTTCATATGATTTATGTTTGTAGCTACATGTTTGTTCGTTTTTTTACCCATTGTTAATGCATAACGTTATATTGCACAAAATAATTAAAGACCGTTCAGAAATGTGATCATTTTTTTGTATTAACCACTTAGTAACATCATGTTCCGGGAAAACTGAAATTATGTGGTGGACATCGCTCATGGTAACTTTTATTTCCTGGTTTTGTTTTGGAAATTATTCATTTACAAATTAAGCACTGACCCTAATGTAGGATTATAATAATTAATGCTGAATATTGAATTAATAATCATTTCAAGAGTTCACACTTGATCACTGATTATAAAGCATGTTTGGCATGCTGTCCCAGGAGAGAGCCCTGAGCTCATAAGATCCTCGAGCCCTGCAGGTTTTCAAATTTAAGACTTAAGACCCTTTTAAGACCATTATGAATGAAATTTTGGACCTGATTAGGGTTTTTAATTTAGAGAATTTGCTGTAAAAATGTCTAACAGCTGTTGTGAATTGTATCTCTTTGCAATAAGTAATGTTTCGTAAACAAATTTCGGGAGGAGCACGCTCAGAAGTTTCAGTATCAAATACGTCATTGACATTTATTACATTATCCAATCAGTTCTTGACCAAACCCCTATATATATACCAAAGCTGTCTTACCTGCAGCATCTCACGACTTTAGCATCCCTCCACCACCCCGACACCTCACCTCTTAAGTATTACATTCCTGGGGGGAGCGTTCTGGGGCCGGGCTAGATACTTCGCTCGAATCCCAACTCCTCTCTGTTTCCTGATAAGGGGAATAACGAGTTGGGGTGTCTCCCCGAGCTCAGAGCCCTCTCCCCGGACAGCACGCCAAATACGCCATATTCTTAAACGATTGCAAGTGTGAACTCGTGAAACTTAAATATAAGTTCTGGGATGGATTATTGGTGACTGGGTGTCTGCCTAATTGGCTAAATTGACTTGGACATAGAAAAATTAAGACCTGTTTAAAATGATTTAAGACCTACATCACACTATTTCAGTGAATTTAAGACTTTTTAAGACCCAGTGGACACCCTGATTACACACAAAAAATGCTGGGTTGTTGTGACCAAACACAGGGTCAGATATGAACAACCCCAGCAAGAGTAATTTAAATACAATTGAAAAATTTAACCCAACTTTAACTTTGTCCATATTTGACCCAGTGTTGGATTATGGCAACCCAGAGTATTTTTAGAATGTAGACTTGTGTACAAATAAGTGTTATGATATCACAAGCTCAGCCTCCTTCCTCTGATTAGTCAGAGTAAATCCAGCTTTACTCAGCACCACAGCATTCTGCGCTTAATAGCTCATCAAGGCAGATGGGGCTAATTGGCGATGGCAGTAACTCGCACATTGCAGAGCACCGTCACCTGCGTGCTGTGTGTGCAGACTGCGCACTTCCTCTCCACCACAACAACACTTCTAATAAAGCTTCAAATGCTGTGGAAGTCACTTTGGGGGACAGATGCAATATTTGTTTGCATTCTAAAGTACAGAAGTTAATTACAAATGAAGAGCAATATAATAGCGCAAGTCAGATCAGTCAAATTATGGGTGTTTGCTAGCATGTCAGTGCTTTAACATTATAACATTTTCAACCCAAGTGCATTGCAACAATATGGTTATTTCAATGCAGTTTCTATGCTTTTCTACCATTTCATTGTATGAGTTCACTGAAAGGTAGGATTCTGGTTAATTAAAAAAGCTAATTCCTGCTAAGGTATGTAAATGGGAGACTGTATTCATCAATGATCTGTTGTTGGCATGGGTAGCCAATGAAGTGTACTTTAAAGAACCAGAGCAGAGCTTATGTCATGCTGAGACGTCCTGAATACAAATCAGTCTGTGACATCATGGAGGATAGAAATCTATGCAGTTGTAAACTGGAAATATGAATTTTCAACTGTAGTTTTCAGTTCTCAGTGAGGCATCATTATCAATAATGGGAATTAATAATTCCATGATTTCCATGATTGTTAAAGAACAAACTATATACAAATTGTTGCTTGCTTAAGCATTTAAATTGAATTACATAAACCGTACAAGTAGTTTCTGATTCAAGTTGAATCTCATATTATTCAAAAAAATAAGTTGAAACATGGTTGCCATGACATATTGACATGTCATACACAATACATCAATGCACCTATTCCATTCAAAGGTTTGGTTTAGAAATTATTAGCAACTATTTAGAAAGTATTACAACCCCAAATCAGAAAGTTGGGACAGTATGGAAAACGCAAATAAAAAAGAAAGAAGGTCAAATTTACTTTGACTTGTATTCATTGTAGATAATACAACAGCACATTATTTAAAGTGTTCCTCAGGTTTTTTTTTTTTTTTTTTTTTAACAAGTACGTATTCCAATTTTGGTTCTTGCAACTCATTTTAAAAGAAGTTGCAACAATGAAGCATTTACCTCTTTGTAATGTAGCCATTCCTTTTCACAATACTTAAAAGATATTTAGGGGCTGAAGACACCAAGTAATGAAGTGTTTCAGGTGTCATTTTGTCCCATTCTGCCTGCAAACAAGTCTTAAGGTGCACCACATATTCTCTATTAGAGACAAGTCGGGACTGTGGGCATGCCAGTCAAGCAGCTCCACAGCCGGAACTTTGTAATGTGTGCAGAATGTTGTTTTGCATTGTTTTGTTGAAATATGCATGGGTGTCCCTGGAAAAGAATGCAGCACATTGTGCTCCAAAATGTTGATGTATTTTTCAGCATTAATAGTGCCATCACAGAAGTGCAAGTTACCTTTTGCCAAGGGCACTGACACAGCCCAAAATCATGATAGACCCTGTTTTTGGATTTGTTGTTGGTAACAGTCTGGATGATCCTTTTCTTCTTTGGTCCGGAGCACATGGTGTCCATTTCTCCCAAATAATACCTAAAATACTGATTTATCTGACCACAGTACACGTCTCCACTGTGTGATGGTCCATCCCAGATGCATCAGAGCCCAGAAAAGGTTCTGGACACTGTTAACATAGGGCTTCCCTTTAACATAGTACAGTTTTAACTGGCATTTGTGGCTGTAACTACATATTGTGGAACTTGACAAAGGTTTGTCAAAGTAGTCCTGAGCCCATGTGGTAATATTGCTTATAGATGAATGACGATGAGTGTAGTGCCGTCTAAGGAATCAAAGATGATGGTAGCTCAGCTTTGGCTTGCGCTCTTGTTCTTTACGCATTGAAAATCTTTCAGATTCTTTGAATCTTTTAATTATGTTATGTACTGTTGAGGATAAAAAATATCCAAATGTCTTCCATTCTTATTTAAAGGAACATTGTTTTTAAACATTTCAATCCTTTTCTCATGTATTTATTGGCAAACTGGCAATCCTAGCCCATCTTTGCTCCTAAAGAACTAGACCCTTTCTTGGATGCTGCTTTTGTACCAAATCATAATTACTGTACAATCATCTGTTGACATCACCAGTTTTAAATCACATCATTATTTAACAAATTTACCTAATTACTAGCCCCAAATTTCTCTTTTCCCACCTTTTTTTTTTAAATGTGTTGCAAGAACCAAAATTGGAATACATGTTTATTTTGAAAAACAAACAAAAAACAAAACAATAAAAATTATGAGGAACACATTAAATGTTTGTTGAATTGCCTACAATGAAATACAAGTCAAAGTAATTTTAGAAATTACTACTTTCTTTTTTTTGCATTTTCCATACTGTCACACCTTTTTCTGATTTGCGGTTGCACATTCATTCTGTACATTTATTCATTCATTTTATTCAACTTTTTTCATTTTGCTAGGATGCATTCATTTAAATAAAGAGACTTTAAATAAATGAAAAGAAAAATCTATCTTTATAATTATTTCTATATAAAATAAATAGTATGCTTTTATTTATCAAAGTATCATAATACTGTATATTCACAAAAATGTTGTTGACTTATTTCAACAATTAACTTATTTAACTTACTTTCAACAGTTTTAAGGCCAATTTATACTTCGGCATCAAGTGTACAGTGTGCAGTACAGTTGCATACCCTTTGCCATACCCTGACATGGACCCTGACACACACCTCTCAAAAAATATAACTACATGTTGAGATGTAAGTGGGATGAAGAGTCGTGGGAGCAGAGCGACGCTGGTGGCACGAGTGTTTAACATATTATGGTTAATTATGATTAATAATTAAAGATGTACAACGTTCACTATTCCTTGAACGAGTGTGAGTTTGAACTACTGCTACATCGCATTGCACTATATTTCACTGTAAACTCAACACACTGGCAAAGGCACTCGACAAAGTGGAACATGGAAACCCCTTGGACTACCAAAGTTTCAAAATTGTCATTGCAGGGCAACACAAACTGTAACCAGAAGTAAAAATGCTCACTGTTGAGTCGTTTACAAGCAAGGGATGCACTGTGGTATACAGCTATTACTCAATGCAGTAGTATAAATTGGGCTTTAGACAATTCAAAGTAAAAAAATCTCACTGGCTCCAAGCTTTTGAATGATAGCATGCATATATGTGTCAATCAAGCAAATCTTCCCACCTGCAGATTCTCCAGCCTCTCCTTCAGGGCCTGCAGTGTCTTTCCAGTCTGCTCTGGAGAGAATCCCCCATGTTTGCCTAGATATGGAGATTTGCCTCTTTGATGGTCACTGCGATGCCCGTTTAAAGGGTAGTGTGGGTCAGCATGGTGGCTGTCGTAGTGTTGTGAGGAATGCTGGGAGCCGTGATGTGAAGGGCCATGATGGTTGTCGTCATGATGTCCTCTCCCAAAGCTCTCGCAGAGAGTCAGTTTTGCTGTCAGCTCCCGAATGGTCTCCCGCTGGTCCAAGATGGTCTCCTTCTGTCGCACAAGGCTCTCCCTCAGGTGAAGGATAGTGGCTTTGGCCTCATCGGATATGCCATGTCGGCTACTACTACTGCTGTGACTACTTGGCAGACCACTAACTGGCCCATGATGTCCATTCCCATGGCTATTCCCATGTCCATTGCTGTTTGGCAGACCACTAACTGGCCCATGATGTCCATTCAAATGTCCGTTGCTGTTTGGCAGACCACTAACTGGCCCATGATGTCCATTTCCATGGCCATTGCTGTTTGGCCCATGCGAAGACCCATGGGATGGCCCATGCGAAGATGGCCCATGTAAAGTCCCATGTGAAGCCCCACCTGGTGTGAAACAACTAGGATCTGCATCAGCAGGGATGGGGATGCAAACGAGCTTGGGTTGTGTTCCCCAGTCATATTCCAAACCTGCCACACTACTTACTGCATCCAGCTGCAAGGAAAATAGTAGAAGAAGAAAGATGGAGCGAGAGGGTGGATACAGTCCTCGAACAATCCCTCCCCATTTCATGTGTTCTGAGAAAGGCAGGGACATGATGGCATAATTTGTGTTTTTTATCATGATCGTTTTCTTCTTTACAGAAGTGGGATGCACACCACGAAAATAGGTCATGGGAGAACGATCAACGGATTTAGAAATCCACAACAAGAGTCCAAAAAGTGCATTCTTTTTGTTATGTGAGATTATATCCACTTTCAACGGTTATAAATCCATCAATCACTGACATTCTGGTGTACAAAATCCAGAGCAGGCCTGCTGACTGCTTTTTTTGCCCCAAGTTTTACGAAATCTTTGGCACACCAGACCTCCAGTGTTTGGCAGTTAGGAGTAATCCTTTAATTTCCGGATCTTGTTCATTTCCTCTGGCTCATCCCTGCAGATTAGAAGAGAGATTTCCATCAGAATTTCCCAAACACAAACACTTTTGTTGGTATATTTTCTGTGGTTCTAATAAAAAACCAAGCATGCAGTAGGATCACATATATCTCAGTTCTAATTACTGAGTCGATCCGTCAACAGTGTGGCCTTGTTGAGCCAGACAAGCCCCTGAGGTGAATGATGCTAACAGCTGAAAACCCCCTCTGCTATTGTAATCAGATTACTGTTACTAGAACTTGATGTAAATGATGAGCGATGGCTTTCAAAATAATGGGAGCTGCCAAGTAATTTAGGAAGCTGGCAGCCAGAGGTGGCTAATGAAGGATGAAGAAGGGGAACGGCAAACTAATGCTACAGGGAGCACATAGTCTGCTAGCAGGGGCAATATGAAGCTAACACATTACAACCAAAACAAGTACTGAGACATTGCTCATTGTGAACTTCAGAGTCACTGTTTTGGAGGATTTTACTGAAGATTACACAGACAGACAGACAGACAGAAAGACTGATATAGAGAGATAGATAGATAGATAGACAGACAGACAGACAGACAGACAGACAGAGAGACAGACAGACAGATAGATAGATAGATAGATAGATAGATAGATAGATAGATAGATAGATAGACAGACAGACAGACAGACAGACAGACAGACAGACAGACAGATAGACAGATAGATAGATAGATAGATAGATAGATAGATAGATAGATAGATAGATAGATAGATAGATAGATAGATAGATAGATAGATAGGTGAATGGTAGGTAGGTAGGTAGGTAGGTAGGTAGGTAGGTAGGTAGGTAGGTAGGTAGGGAGGTAGATGGATAGATAGGTGAATGGTAGGTAGGTAGGTAGGTAGGTAGGTAGATGGATAGATAGATAGATAGATAGATAGATAGATAGATAGATAGATAGATAGATAGATAGATAGATAGATAGATAGATAGATAGATAGATAGATAGGTGAATGGTAGGTAGGTAGGTAGGTAGGTAGGTAGGTAGGTAGATGGATAGATAGGTGAATGGTAGGTAGGTAGGTAGGTAGGTAGATGGATAGATAGATAGATAGATAGATAGATAGATAGATAGATAGATAGATAGATAGATAGATAGATAGATAGATAGATAGATAGATAGATAGATAGATAGATAGATAGATAGATAGATAGATGGGTGGATAGGTGAATGGTAGGTAGATAGATAGATAGATAGATAGATAGATAGATAGATAGATAGATAGATAGATAGATAGATAGATAGATAGATAGATAGATAGATAGATAGATAGATAGATAGATAGATAGATAGGTGAATGGTAGGTAGGTAGGTAGGTAGGTAGGTAGGTAGGTAGATGGATAGATAGGTGAATGGTAGGTAGGTAGGTAGGTAGGTAGGTAGATGGATAGATAGATAGATAGATAGATAGATAGATAGATAGATAGATAGATAGATAGATAGATAGATAGATAGATAGATAGATAGATAGATAGATAGATAGATAGATAGATGGGTGGATAGGTGAATGGTAGGTAGATAGATAGATAGATAGATAGATAGATAGATAGATAGATAGATAGATAGATAGATGGATGGATGGATGGATGGATGGATGGATGGATGGATGGATGGATGGATGGATGGATGGATGGATGGATGGATGGATGGATGGATGGATGGATGGATGGATGGATAGATAGATAGATAGATAGATAGATAGATAGATAGATAGATAGATAGATAGATAGATAGATAGATAGATAGATAGATAGATAGATAGATAGGTGAATGGTAGGTAGGTAGGTAGGTAGGTAGGTAGATAGATAGATAGATAGATAGATAGATAGATAGATAGATAGATAGATAGATAGATAGATAGATAGATAGATAGATAGATAGATAGATAGATAGATAGATAGATAGATAGATAGATAGATGGGTGAATGGATAGATAGATAGATAGATAGATAGATAGATAGATAGATAGATAGATAGATAGATAGATAGATAGATAGATAGATAGATAGATAGATAGATAGATAGATAGATAGATAGATAGATGGGTGAATGGATAGATAGATAGATAGATAGATAGATAGATAGATAGATAGATAGATAGATAGATAGATAGATAGATAGATAGATAGATAGATAGATAGATAGATAGATAGATAGATAGATAGATAGATAGATAGATAGATAGATAGAATAATAAAATGAATACGAGGCCATATCAAGCAAACAAAAAATCTAACAAGTGGTAAATCGAACAAGCGACAGCTCAAACAAATGAACACATTACTTTGAGGAGAGATCGAAACAAATAGTACAACAGGCCAAACAAACGACAGATCTAACAAATTACATGTCAAATAAACAAATGATATACAGTAAACACAAATGGTAAATATAGTTCAAACTAATGATACTAACTAGCACTTTACCATTGTGTAAATACTGTTAGTCATTGTAACTGTTAGCCGTATCAGTTTGAGCCTGAATCAGACAGAAAATGAAAAGGACACAACTTAACCTCAAGCCTGCTCTCTAAAATAAAATCTGACAAGTTTCTTTCATATATATTCAGCTTATTAGCATGTGTAAGTAATATGAAACCTTCACATATCTTTTGCAAACAAATAATAGTTCTAACAAATGAATGGTTGTTCAAACAAACACCAGCTCAAATGAACAACAGCGTTAGGGTGTATCCAGCTACAAGCTCAGCAACTAGCCTAACTACATTTTTCTGTAGCTTAAGAGCAGCTCACTGATACAGTGTAGCTTTTCCAGTACCTCACTACTTTTTCCAGCAAGAGTAGCTTGACAACAGCTACAGTCCATTTATTGAACCTGCAATGGTCTTAAGCAGCACAGCATAGTCTTAGAAGATAACATAATACAATTGTGTATTAGAGTCAGCCATCTATCTGTATTCAAGGTGGCTGCGGATCAAGAGGGGAGATCCATGGTGTAGCATGCCACTTGGACACAAGTTGGAGACTTATCACCCAGGCCAGGGTGTCTGATGATCTTAGACCTGAAACACCCGGAGGTTCATCATTGATGATGTGTCGCACTGCCTGGTGTATTAAAGAAGGTAATAAAACTTATTTTTCTTTTACAGTTATTTTGTAAATAATATTTTTTTCAGGTAACAACAATTGAAATTTTATCCAAAAAGTATTCTAACAGAAGGCAAATAACCTGAAGTAAGAACATTGAGAAAATTTTCTTACCGAAATGGAGGCGAATGTTACTTTTATTTGGAGAAGATACCATGTTCTTAATCTAAAATAATTATTTTTGTTATTGCAATGTTATCTTTGTTGCCTGACCCTTGACCAACATAGGCTCATTCTGAAAATGTAGCCCTATATACATTTCTGGAGATCGCAAATTATGTATCCAGAAGTATGTATGGCTGCATTTCGTCTTTAAAACGGACTCTAGGAGGTGGTATGTTCCTTTTCGCGCTTACCAGCTGACCGATTATCTCTGTATGGACGGCTTTCCTGCTGTTACCAGTTTGTCCAGTTAGCTCGCCATGTACGTTGGAACACTTGAGTCGTAGAGACGAGTTGACCACGACGACGGGTCGAGTCTGACGAAGAACGATTCCAGAAAGCAGGTAAGACAAAAACAAAAGACAAAAAATAAAATAAATAAGTAAATGACAGGGTGAGTATGTGGTAAAATTTGAAAATGTGGTAAAAATCAGGCGAGGTCTTTTCTTTTTCGCCATTGCTTTTCAAAACTGTCACGGTTGTGTTTAGGGAAGTGTTTAGGGAAGTGGGTGGGCAGGTCAATCGTTGCTTTTGAAAACACTATCAGTTGGGTTTAGGGAACGGAGGAGGGTGGGTCAGTCGATTGTTCAGTCAGACAATAGCGGCCTCTGGTGGATTTACGTTAGAACAGCAGGCACGAATGGCACTTGTGAGAGAAATTTGAGATCTGAAACAAAAACAAAAAATGCAAAAAACATAGCTCCTGGAATGTATTTGGCGCTCTACAGAAATGTATTTAGCGGTACATTTTCAGAATGAACCTGGGTTGCTCTTGACAGTCTGCAAAAGGGATGAAAACTATGTGCAAAAAACATGGGATTTGACATCTTTGACATTTTCTATTGTTTTAAGTACCAAATATTTTACTTGCATAAATGTTTATTTATGTTTTTGCAATAAATACCTTTACAGTAAAATGTAGCTTCGATGTAACAAACTACTTTTAGGAAGTAACTAAGCTACATCTACAAAGCTATAGTTTCAGAGTAGCTTCCCCTACAACAAATCAAACTAATGCTACAGGTGAAACAAATAACATTAAAATGACCAACAGATTGAATGGAGTTGTTTCAGTAACTAGGAGAACTGTCTGTGTAATGGCATCAACAGTTTCAAACATTAATGCAAAACTTCACATTTTTAAAAAGATATATATTTTTTCTTCTTAAAGTCCACTAAAGTAGGTCGAGCATTTTAATATATGGCTCCTAAAGGTTGGAATATCATTCCTGCTAATGTTCGAGGCTCAGACACACTAGGCTCTATATTAACAATCTAGGCGCAAAGTCTAAAGCGCATGGCACAACAGCATTCAGGGCGTGTCCGAATCTGCTTTTGTATTTTTAGGACAGAAAAATAGAGTTGTGCTTATTCTGTTAATGGGTGTATTTTGAGCATAAAGTACATTAAACCAATCAGAGTCTCATCTCCCATTCTCTTTAAGAGTCAGTATGAATGCTTCACCAGTAAGAAAACAGTTAAACAAACTATCTGCGCAAGGATAAAGAACAAGCCTCCTCCATTCAGCCTCTTTACTTTACTTTAACTTTAACTTTACTCCTTTACTTTTGTGGAGTAAGGAAACTGTTTAACACACTCCACTGTAGCCATCTATTTGCCTACATATTTAATTTTTTTGTTAAGCGCAAAGATTTGTTTCAAAACTATTTCTAAATTCAGTTCTAATTTCCAGCAAATGAATAAATATGAACTAATACAGTCTTTAGACCGGCATTTAGTTGTAGTAGTCTATTTTAGTTCCTCAAAACAGCAACGTGCCAACAATGTGCCCTAACACACCTCCTTTTTAGACCGTAACACCCATGATTCCACAAAGAGGTGCAAATGGATTTGATATTTAAACAACGTGGCGCAAAACTGGAAAATTAGGGTTGCACTGGTCTAAAAATAGCAACAAATCGCCCCAAACACGTCTTGCGCCTTATTGCGCCGGTATATGATAGGGCCTACTCTCTCAGTTCAAAACTAGATTAAAGACTGCTACACAATGCAGCACATAACTATATGATATACTAGTGTGCTCCATGCAGATAAGTGGTGTTTACAAACCACCTGGAGGATACACTCTTCCTCTCTTTATACACTAGGCACTTTGTTAGAAATACTTGTTTTATATGGTTGTTCGTATAGCTAAGGATGCGCGAGTGTGCTCCATACAGGACAACTTAATACACAAATACACTTCATAGAGCATGTACACACAGACATCACCTATATACTATATAACTGCAAGGTAACTACATTTATATGTGCATATATATATATATAACTTTTAACTGATAAAGTTATTAGTAATTAGTTAATTAAAGTTATAAGTAACTAATAAAGTTATAGTAACTAATAACCTTAACATTTCTGATTTTGATTGTAATGCAATAATGTGCACCTTTTGTAAAGCTACTTTGAAATAATAACTATTCTGAAAAGTGCTAGACAAATAAACTTGAACTGAGTTCAATCGAACTACCTTCAGTCTGGAAGAGCCTGCCTGAGAATCTTCCACATCACAGGAAGGGGCTCTCCCTCTCGCGTCCCCAAGGTTTACTGTCTAATAGGATCTAAGCAAGGATTAAAGGCCACGGTGGATTGGCTTGGCATGCTTACGATAGTCTCTTCCTGCAGTATTCCCTTGATCACATGTTTTGATGGGGTTGGGTCGCAGTCTGAGCCAGATCAGAAGCACTGTACCTACATGTGGCCAGCAGCCTCCTAAGAGGCTTGCCCAGTCCACCTGAATTTTTTCTCACGCTGTATGGCACGCCACCCCAGACAGATCACTAGACAGCTCATGTCATCCTCGTGTGACTTAGTGAGAATCTGAAAGATCAATGTGACTGCAAAGGACACTTCGCCTGTCAGCTTAGTTGGACTCTCAGCAAATGAGAAAAGACTTTACAGACGAGTTAGCTGCATAATTAGGATCCCCAAGACTAAGACCTGTTTTCTTAAAGACTTTTAACACAAAATGCATTCTTGTGTTAAATAAGGTGCAACCAGTGGTGTAGTCCTAAAAAAAAGGTGGTGTACTATTACACCCGACCCAAATTTTAAATGAAAGTAGGCAAAGAAATGACGAAAGTCATTGTTTCTTTGATTCATTAGTTATATATTACATATATAAGCTAGCCTTGGCAATTGGCTGTATGTATCCAGTATGTAGCGTATATAATCATTTTAATACTGAAAAAAAGAGTCAATCAAGATAGTTACAAGAATTTAGTTAACTTTTATTTAAGTTAACTCAATAAGGCCTGTGCATACATGGAAAGACGGCTTTTAACTTTATTTACTGGCTTATTACTTTTCATATAATAGATTCCTTTAAACATCAGTCAGCCATTATGTTTGATTGTCACATTCGTGCATGCTTGTTTTAAACCAAACTATTAGGAACCTGTCTTCTGTTGTCGCTATTATATACTAGTAGTTACCCTTTTAAATCGCATAATGTTACGCGATTTATGAGTAGTCTTTGCCTCATCATTTTTAGTGTTATATATACAGTACAGTGTCATTCCCTGTAGCGGTGGGCAAGATTAAGACAAATGTGAAATACTGTTGTACAGGATTTTAGGATTTTCATTTTAGGGCGGATCAGGAACAGATTATTTTGGGGTAAACAAAGAAAAATGTATATACATTTACACACATAGACATTTTTAAGTAAGAATTTAAAATAATACACTAAAATTAGGGAAGTTTAATCAGAAAAATAAAAGAGTATACTGAAGGTGTATACTGAAGGTTTATTGATCCTCAGAAGTGGTAATACCCAAACAGCTCGTGGAAAAAAGTTAGCATACTGAGTATACGTGTGTATAGTAAGGACTACACCACTGGGTGCAACATAAAGTAAAAGAACAGACTGGAGGGTTCTTGAGAAACTGCAAGGGTCTTGAGAAACAAATCTCCTTAAATAGGATAGCTAATTAAAAAAAAATAAAAATAAAGTCATCATTTAGTTATCAGAAGTGTTGTGTTGATGTTTTATACCCTTCTTTTTTTTTTTTTTAAAGAAAAGTAACATTTTTAGAAATCTCCTTGTGCCAGTTCATTTAATGACAGTGAATACTGACCAGCATTAAAAGGATAGTTTACCCAAAATGAAAGTTTTCTCTACATTTATTTAATAACTGGTTTTAAACATATTTGGATTTCTTGCTTCTGTCAGACACAAAACAAGATATTTTGAAGAATGCTGGAAAAAGCACTATCGGCATCAACAGTGCAGGAACAAAAATTACTATGGAAAACAAAAGCTGTTCTTTGGGGTGTGACGACAAACGCATTACTGCTTTAATGAGATGCCAACCGCGGTGATGTGGTTGTTACATCATATATATATATATATATATATATATATATATATATATATATATATATATATATATATATATATATACTGTATATATATATATATATATATATATATATATATATATATATATATATATATATATATATAGGCAAGGCAAGGCAAGGCAAGTTTATTTATATAGCACATTTCATACACAGTGGCAATTCAAAGTGCCTTACATAAACAGGAATAAAAGAAACAATTATAAGAGAAATAAAAACAAACATAAAAACATATATATATATATATATATATATACAAACATATATATATATATATATATATATATATATATATATATATATATATATATGAGTAGGGCTGGTGACGGTTAACCACCAAACTGCTTGATTTCTGAGAGGGGTTTGGATGCAGACCTATTCCAGTTGTAATCTGAGCTGCATGCAATGCTTTTAGGGTTTTTCCACACCTGTCTTATTTAGTTTGGTTGAATCACACTAGAGTTCGTTTTCCCTCTTGGTGCGATTCGTTTCAGCAGGTATGATGGTACCAATGACACTCGACTGCGCACCAAAAGCGTACCAAAAAAGGATACCGAGACCAAGTGGCAACCTCCCGCCCTCCCTCAGGAAGCCAATACGGAAGTAACTAAAACTGCGATTCATCGACTCGCCTTTTGGGGGCTGACTCCAGGAAATCCAGATGATTTCTGACTGCAATGCTAAATTGGCCAATATTACAGCTGATAAAAACCTGTTTACAGCCTATCACAAAAGATAGCTTTGGTGAATATAGCTAATATTACCCTTCATGACAACTGTGAGGGGGGTGAATTTTTTTATAACTCTTTTTGTTTTTATTAGTTTTATTAAAGAGCCCATATTATGGGTTTTTGAAAATGCCCTTCCATGTAGTGTGTACCACAGCTCTAAGTGAAGTGGAATATCCAGCTAAGGCTTAAATCTGTAAGTGTACAGTGTTTAAAACTATTGATTCATCTATAAAAGAGTCGACTCATAGTGCTTCAAACGAGTCGTCTTGATAACGAGTCATTAGGTGTTTCGCGATGACGCAGCCACGAAACACAAGCCTCGCCAGTAGTTACGCGCGCAAACCAGGGAGATTTGAAACCTGCGGCCCCGCCCACTAACACAGAAAAAACACTAGACACACACACACAGACGCCGCCGGTCGAATGAAGTCACGCTGTGCTCAGATGGATAATATTGACAGTCTCTACCCAAAGATGAAACTGTGAAGAGTCAGTGGTTGAGGTTTATTCACTAGTGTAAGTAAGTGCGATTAAAATTGTTGCCTCGTTTACTCTAGCTTGCAAATTATGTATTTATTGTGTTTTGTTACTTGTTAACCTGGTACAGTACACGCGGTTACTCTTTATATTCTCTTATCACATGTAAGCCACGTTAAAAACGCGACGCGTGCCGCTTTGTTTACGGATTTAACGTTAAAGGCTTTTGTGAGCTCGCGTTCCACTGCCGTATGTCGTTGCTATGGCGATCGTAAGCTAGCTGTGTGTGTGTGTGTGTGTGTGAGAGAGAGAGAGAGAGAGAGAGAGAGAGAGAGAGAGAGAGAGAGACTCACGTCGCTTTCCCTAGTTTTTCTGAGGAGCGTTGTGTGTGTGTGTGTGTGTAAGAGATAGACTCGCGTCGCTTTCCCTAGTTCTTCTGAGGAGCGTTGTGTGTGTGTGTGTGAGAGAGAGAGAGAGAGAGAGACTCGCGTCGCTTTCCCTAGTTTTTCTGAGGAGCGTTGTGTGTGTGAGAGAGAGAGAGAGAGAGAGAGAGACTCGCGTCGCTTCCCCCAGTTCTTCTGAGGAGCGTTGTGTGTGTGTGAGAGAGAGAGAGAGAGAGAGAGAGAGAGACTCGCGTCGCTTCCCCCAGTTCTTCTGAGGAGGGTTGTGTGTGTGTGTGTGTGTGTGTGAAAAAAGCCTTACACTATGAAGCGTGTATGCACTGTGGCTACTTTTATATAGTTGATTACCAGCTGGGCATTTCACTCTCGTGCTGAAGCCTGTCACTGTCGACCAATCGCAGCAGGCTGTCATCGGTCCAATCAGCGCAGATTAGCTTCGCGCTGAGGAGGGGGTTGGGAACAAATGAATCGCTGGACGATTCATATGGGAGTCGTTGGGATAATTAGGTAAAAATAAATGCAGATTATAAGACCATCAAAGTGTTTTATGACCTTGCATGCATATTAGACTGTTGTTGGAGACCCTTACAACCTAAATATGACCCTATTTCATGTATAATATGGGCTCTTTAAGTCTGCATAATTAAGGGTGTGGCTACTTGAGTGACAGCTAGGTCTCGCTGCTTGCCACCTCAGCTGATTCCGGCTGATTAGCCACTGAACTCGTCATACATCGTATTTTTGTTTTGTTTAATGTTTCTTTACACAGTTGCTTTTGGAATTATTTCTTAAAATGATCAGATACTATAGCATGCTGTGTGCACTTAATTGTGCTCACTAACCGTTCAAGTTGCCTCCATTTCCAGGTGAGGGAAATTATATACTTATATACCATCTCTATAAATGTTTTTGTTTTACTTAAGAACATTTATCCTCGATATTTTTCCTTAGACTCCAGAATCTGAAAGATTGATTAGCTGTAGGCTCTAGAACAGTCGTCTGAAATGTTGTCATACAGTGTTATGCCTGGATTTCATAAATAGCCTTGCATTTACTAACACAGACTATATTTGAAGTATTTGGAAGTAATTTGCATTTTCCTCCTGTAGAAAAACATCATAAGAACAATGTTTAGTGGCTCACAGACGGATACTACATCCATATCTTATGCAGTCTATGACCGAGGCCTCCTTGAAGAGGTAGACTCGGTATGCTTTCAAATGAACCCTGGATCAGTTTGTTTGTGGTGAAAACATGATCCGAACTAGAACAGACCTAACCGCAAAAAGTACTGTGACTTTTTGGACTAATCCATCTGCCGTAGTCTGATGCGGTGTGCATTATGGGATGTGGAGGAAAAATATATGTTGACAGCACTTTATCAACAATTTTAAACAGAGAGAGAGAGAGAGAGAGAGAGAGAGAGAGAGAGAGAGAGAGAGAGAGAGAGAGAGAGAGAGAGAGAGAGAGGGAGAGAGAGAGAGAGGAGAGAGAGAGAGAGAGAGAGAGAGCGAGAGAGAGAGAGAGAGAGAGAGAGAGAGAGAGAGAGAGAGAGAGAGAGAGAGAGCGTATCACTGTGCTTATTTGGGTTAAATTATATTATATATATAATATAATTGTAATATTGACTAGAGAGAGAGGGAAAAACATTACCCGATGAATCGTTGGTAATTTTTCCGGAAGATGACCATGTTGCAGTTTATCGAAATTACATCACACGTGAAGTGACTTGCCATGCACCTTCACCATTTGCAATGCATTAAAACACTGTATTCCAGCCCCTGCCATGCTTCATTCTCGAAATTTATAGTTTGTCTAAAGTGATGTATACAAACTATATAGTATACTATGACCAGGGATACAATCAGCCAGTGCAGTCGTCCCTCCATAGTAAAAAGCAACATTTTGTGTTTACCTGTTTGTTTACTTGTTCCATTGGCATTTTCCTGCATGCTAATTCTGACCAATCGAAAAGCAGTTTAGAAAATACTTTCAAAACATCTGGCCAATGAGTGAAGTGGATTTTGTTACATGGTTCGGACCAAAACAATCCATGTGGTGTAAAAAGGACCCAAAAACGGCAGAAAAATGCTACAATGTATTATTTTTTGTCCTTGGTCCGGACCACTGAGTGTGTTCTGTCTGATATCAAAGGTCTGAGACTTGCATAATCAAGACTGCATGCAGATACTACTGTGATTTCTTGCTTCATCACCACGGTAACAAAAATACCCCCCCTCCAAAAAAAAATACATATACAGTATAGTATATGGTGTAATAACCACTTCACCGTGGTTGACATCTCATTACCGCAGTAATTAGTAAATGATGACAGAATTTTCAATTTTGGGTGAACTATCACTTTAAGGTGATTTAAGATGCAAAAATGTACTCACTTGAGATATGCTGTATATTCCAAGTGTTCTGGGGTACACAGTAGGGTTTAATGAAAACAAAATGCTGACCTTGACTGTTGGCCACTGTACATGACTGCCTTCATAGGACTCCATTAGCGTGGCAGTTCACACTAACAATCACGCACTCTCTACCATGAACCTTCATCCCATCCGGGTTATAGCACCATTGTAACCCCTCAGATTCTACTCACGCTTCTCAGAGCAGGATTCAGATCTGCATTAGGGGAAAGAGATTTACCCGCACAGACATTGCGTCTATTATGCTAACCCTAAAAAATCTCCCTCCCATCTGGGTTATGGCACCGATTAAATTCAAACCAGCATCTCATTTAAGTTTTAATTTTTTCATTGCCTATAGTTTGACATAAACAGAAACTTGACAGGTCCTCTGCACTGTTAACGTTACTGCAAACCATTAACGTTTTCAGTTTCGTGTTTCGATCAGCTCATCTAATGAATGAACCGCATGTATTGCTGACATAAAAAGATGAGATTAAAATCTAGTCTAGCCTATGGGCTAGGGTGGTCAAGTATCTGTTTGTGTCAAACTATTTTCATTGACAAAATTAACACTGATCTCATTGGACCAGGCTCATTGGAATTACATGCCTCAGCCAACATTTTTGCAAAACATAAAATGTGTTTCTCTGGGTACATTTCATTGTATGTTTCCGATGACAAATCCGCTAGAGGCAGCTGTCTATATTTTTGTGAATCTGAAATACATTACTTGAGGTGCATTTTGTTTTGCTGTCCATTTCAGATACACATCCCTGCACAAATCCATGTGAAGGCAACACTTGTCATACAAGTCACCAAGACAAACCACTGACCGAAACCCATCTAACCGTGTCTTCAAAAGCAAAGGTAAGAGAACTGTGCACTGTGACCATGTACATGTACTGTAGTTTTAGTTTGATTTTACATTGCTTTTATATCATACTATCTGGCCTCAGTTGCACCATTATATCATCCTGGGGTAAACTTTTGTACACAGTAGAGAACATTCTATTTTAGTACATTTCTCTGAAACCACACTCTCAGAAATAAAGGTACAAAATCTGTCACTGGGGTGGTACCTTTTTAAGGTATATTTTTGTTCCTAACTGGTCTTTAAACCATACATATTAACACCTAAAAAGTACCTCACAGTAACTTAAAGATACAATAGTCAACCTTAAAAGTACAAAAGTAAACATGAAAAGGTAGAAAAAGTATACACTAAAGGTACTAATGAAAAGGTAAGACCCCAGTGACAGATTTTGTACCTTTATTTCTGGGAGTGCATACTATACATGCCACAGTTTAAAGTCTGGATGTCCTGTACAGAGCACATTGAGTTCTACCAAATTTTAGGAAGTTTTATTATGAACATTTCCTCTCCTTGGTCTTTACAAATGTCTGACATTAATTTAATGACTAAGTGTAACATTCTTTTAGAAATATGGTCATATTTAGTAAACATATCATTTCAATCAACTGAATACGGTTTTTCCATAAATCAGCAACTCAGGAGGAAAATATTAAGTGCTTTGATGGATGTAACAATCGACAAATAAAAAATAGTTGACAAATAAACAACTCAAGAAAATATTAAAATCAAAATATGATTTTATGGCAAGACATTGATTTTATAGAAGTCCACCTGTAGAGGACACCGTGACTAAAAGCAAGTTTATTATGCATTTACATTTACATTACATAAAACGCACCTTTTGGCGTTTGCTTTCCACTATGCACATGAGCTGGCAACCAGTCCTGCATATGCAAAGTGTTCATGCAGACATTTGAGTATTGTACAACTAATCAAACATTGTACATATCTCGTTACAATACTTTTGCATAATTCTATTTCTATTTTATTATTAAGTAAATTAAATGAACTTTTTTAAGTGATTAAAAAGTTATTGTGTGAAAATTGGAGAAAAATGTGTGAATTTACACAAAAAAGAAACTTTTTTAAAAACATTGTTTAAAAATGTATTTAATGTTTTATATGTAGCGAAAATAAATTGACACATTTTAGATATAGCTGAATGCCTTTAAATAGTTCTTGAAGGAACACATTTGACACTGTTAAGGTAAGTGTCTTGTCACTGTAGTGGTACCTTTATGGATCAGATTTTTACCTTTGATGAAGATACAATATTGTATCTGCAGGTTTTAAAAACCAAAGGTACATTTTGGTTTCCCACGGTACAAATGATGTCCTTAAAGGTACAAACTGCAATGGGACAAATTTGTTTCTCTGTCTTAAGGTACAATTCTGTTCCATAAAAAGGTGCTGCCCCAGTGACAAGGATTTGTACCTTCTTTGTTACAACATTATACCATTTTTTTCTGAGAGTGTACCTTTTCGGCAACATACAAGACATTTGCTATACCCAGGACTAAAACTAAACGCCATGAACTCTCCTTTATTCCTCGTGCTCTTTAACTGTTGTATAGATAATTTGTAATGTTTGATGTTTTTTACTTTGTTCGTTTATCATGTCATATATAGTATTTTTTTTCCTCAAATATTGTTTTAAGTGTGTATTTGATGCATTTCAGGGAATTGTGCTGCAATACACTGTCCTGTCAGGATTTTAAAACTAAAGTAAACTTATGCTGATTTTACACACTGCATGAGTTAAAATCATTTATCAAACTGTCATATCTTTCATAAAATAGTTATAATCATTTTTATGCAAAGTTTGGTATAATAATTTTTTGTGATTTTAAATTGAAATTAAGTTCATCTTAGAGGTTTTGTGTTTATTCATGTCAGTTCATTTCACTATTTTTTTTATTCAAATGAGCCCTGTTGTCCGCCACAGAGCTCATCCCCTTACATTCATTCAGCCATTTTCCTTCGACTTAGTCTCTATTTCAGAGGTTGCCACAGCGGAATGAACCACCACTTACATTTGGATAAAATACCATTTTTAATTATCATTTAATTTAAAATAATTTTTCTTATGCTCTAAACAATGTAATAACATAAAAAGACATTTGTGAAATACTTTGTACACTTACACATCAGTCACTTTTGACTAGAACTATTAAAGGAACAAAAAGTTAAAAGAAATTACTCAAGGAGAATACCTGAACTTTGTCCCTTTGATCTCAACTTAATTGTACGGATACTTACTGTAAATGAATCTGTTGAATCATTCATAGTCTGTTGGCTAGTTAAGTGTATAATTAGATAAAGGGAAGTGGACTGATGCTAAGCTCCTTAAATCTGTCTGTATCATGTCACAAACAGATGTCACGGACGCACTTTAACACATTATTAGCGCTTTAACTTTAAAACAATGGATTCCTTGTTAAACTGCACAGTCAAACTAAGCAATGTCACATTGTACCTATTATTTATTCAGCTTCCAGGTTTCAAAAAGGAACATGGTTTAGCATTTTATGTTGAGTTTGTTTTAAGTTCATTTATTATTATTAAAAAGAAAAAGAGTTGAGTGCATTCAAACATTCACAAAACACACGGACGAAACTAATGGTAATATCGCCAATGCTTAAATCCCAAGCCAAAGCGACAGGTTTACTTTGAAGAAGTTACGTTGGACCAAACACACAAACACACAATGGCATTTGATATTCAGTCGTATAATTAGTAGCCAATTAGTGACGTTATAATGAATAGGTGTTTCCAGGTCAGCCATATTGAGATCTGTTCACCTAATGCTTCAGGTCAAAGCACTTCATTAGGTCCTGCGTGTGTTCTTTGGAGAGCGCATATTAAGCTTAGCCTAACCACACAATGTGCACTGCAAAAAAAGGCTGAATTCCACACAATTCCTTTATCTTATTTTAACGCAAATCAATTTATGCAATTTTAAGTTGATTGAACATAAAATAAGTCGTCCCTAAAAAAACCTTTAAGAACTGTGGTTTTAGCTCATTTTAAAATATATTAAAATAAGTAGTTTGAACAAGCATCAAAAACATTTTTGAGTGTATATATATATAAATATATATAAATATATGAAATATCTAAGAAAAATGTATGCTGTATTGCCCTTTCAAGGAAGTTTTACGAATAATTTTGTTTATCAAAAATAAACACGGTCAGAAAAAGTGAAAAAGCTAAGTTATTCCACAGTACTGAAATATGTAATGTATTACTCACTCAATCACTCACTCACTTTGGCTTATTCCCTGCTTTTTCAGGGGTTGTCACAGCCGAATAAACCACCAATTACTCTGGTATACTGTATGTGTTATGCAGCCCTTCAAGCCACAACCTAGCACTGAGGGTTGGAGTAGTATATTACATAATCAATTACAGAATGAACCACCAACTTAACCAGCATGTTTTACACAGCGCATGCCCTTTCAGCCACAACCCACTACTGGGAAACACCCACTCTTAGATTTACACACATGCACTAAGGCCAATTATGTACCTATAGTGCATGTTTTTGGACTGTGGGGGGAAACCTGAGCACCAGGAGGAAACCCATGCGAACATGGGGAGAACATGCAAACTCCACACAGAAACGCAAACTGACCCAGCCAAGGTTCGAACCAGCAATCTTCTTGCTGCAAAGTGACAGGGCTAACCACTATACTTATAAAAATTAAGTTTCAGTGGGTTTACTCACATTTAGAAGTAAAGTCAACTCGATGCTTTTAAGGCAACAGATTTAATCACTTTTTAAAGTAAAGAAACTTATTTCTTTTTAGTCTACACAGATGTCCACACGATTCATTCATGTTGTCCAAACACAAATCAATTAAGTTAACTTAAATGTTTTGCAAATTGAAGTGGATAGAATATAAAAAATTAAGTTGTCTGCAAAGAATCTCAAGAATTTTCATTTTGAATAAGGAATTTGAACAAGTAATATTTTACAGCAAAGGTTAATTTGTTCATTTTTAGTCCATGAACTAACAACAAAAATATTTTTAAGGCTAGTTCATGTACTGTGAACCAGTATGAACAATTTAGTTTTTACTAATGTTAACAAGGAAGGATAAAACGATGAGAAGATACCAGCACTAATAAAATCTAAACTATAAAGCATAGAGTATAAACAATAAAATGTAAAGCATTCCTTTGTATTATAAATTATCATATAATCTTTACAAGAATCGTTTGTATTTTCTTTTTGACAAGTCTACAATTATAAAAACAGCACATTTATATCACAGGCATAATACTGTTGTCTTCAATCAAAATATGAATCACTATATTCATGCATTCTCAGACTGTGAGACATTACATTGTACTGCTTAGCTTTGTAAAATTATATATACATATATATATTACAAATGTAAATATCTTGCACCACTACATTTCTATCTATGAACAAACACAAATTCCCCACGAAGGAAGAAATAGATAAGGTTTCATTCTCTTTTTTGCCTGAGCAAAACAAAAAGAAAGAAAGAAGAAGAAAAAAAGTATTGCTCATGACATTTACCAGTGTAAAGAACTACAGCTGAACGCACCTAAATCCCTCATTGAAAAGCCAAGCTTACATCACATTCCTTTAACAAAACTGAATGACAATGAATGGGAATCATACCTGCTAAAAAGAAGATATAAAACACCTGCATAAGAAAGTTTTCTGAAGAGAAAAAAAAGGTCCGTCAGCCGCAGTCAGTCTCAGAGTTGGGGCAAGTTAGTCCATTCCAAACACACTGATCAGATTGAGAGGGATTTGCTTCAGGGAGGATAAATTTAACTCTCTCCACTCCCTCCATCCCTCCCTCCTGTTTTCTTAACAGTCCTCTTTAATTTCACAGCTTTGAATGACGTGCTAAACATCACATTTTTGCTGCTTTTCCCACCATTTTGACATTTGAACCACTAGAATTTGTCCGATTTAAAGATACAGTTCACCCAAACAAGAATCCTCAGCCACAGGTAATCCCAAATCTTTATGAGCCTCTTTTTTTCTTTTTTTGTTGTTAAACGCAAATGAAGATACTTTGTATAATGTTGGAAAATGGTGGCAATTAGCTCCCATATTAGAATAAAAATACTATGGCTACACTTTTGCTGCTTGTTCAAACTACTGATTTAAAATGAGTTGAAACTACACAATTCTAAAGTTTAATTCTAAACTTAAATATTTTATGTTCAATCCACTTACACTAGTAAAAATGATTAAGTTAACGTAATTGATTTGGGTTGGGACAACATAATAAAAATTGTGTGGAACCCAGTGTTTTTTTTTTTACAGTGTATATAGTTTTCCAACATTCTTCAAAATACCTTCTTTTTAGGGTCATGTTTATATGATGTAGTCTCTGGGAGATGTTATGGAGTCTGAATAATGATTGGTTGCTCTATCACACGTAATAGATTAGATATACTTAAACTAGAGAAGCTTTTCAAGTCAGCAGACTAATTACTTTCAGTGTTGAGAGAGAGCAGGATAGCTACAGAAGGTGAAATAACTTTGTAGAGTTGTTTTTGAGAGGAAAGTGAAGTGAGAATTGAGCCACCGTTCTTATCTAGCGGTCATGAAGTCCTGCGAGGTTAAGGGGTCTTATTGATGGTATTTTCTCTTAAAACGGTAAACAGCGATAAACACTACATAATACTCACCTAATCAGCTATTCCTAAGCACTGATCCAAGATGTCATCATGTGACACATGGCTGGTAATTTAAGGTGCTGTCATTTCAAGGTATATTAAAGTAATTTCGTATATGTCTTCAATGCGATATTTTGGTGTTATCTTTAAACAATTGTAGTATTTAATATTCTGAATTAGCTTCTACTTAAAGATTATTCTAGTTGTAATGTCATTTTTAATTATTGGCTCTTTAAACTCTGAACTTGCTGAACCTTTATTTCAGTATGTTGATGTACTTCCAATTGAAACACAATATTGAGTAGGAATGGGGCTTTTTTTTTTTGCGCATCATTTCCACATAGCAAACTACTGGTAAGAGGGGCGTGGTTAAAATTTTTTTTGGATGAAGCTGTCAAACTGACATCAACATTAAAGGACCGCCACTCCAAATGCAGAAGCAAATGGTCAACTTTGATTGAAGATTACCAAAACAAACTTTTTGTTCAGTGGATTAAATTGCATAATTGTTTATCTAAAGACTTTTAAAAAGATTTTTTTTATGTAAACATATAGCTTTTATTTATTTTTAGTTTAGTTTTAGGCATTTTAGTACTTCAGATTAAACTTTCAACTTTCTTTGTAATAATTTTCCTTTGGCCTTATTTCAGAAATTTTTGACTTCATTTCAGTCATATTAGTTTATTTCAGTAAATTTTTAAAAGCTTTATTTTAATGGATTTTAATTGTTTTATTTCTTAATAATTACTGTCTTATACACAATTGTATTTTTTTTGCCATATTTAATCTTTAAAATAGAATATATATATATATATATATATATATATATATATATATATATATATATATATATATATATATATATATATATATATATATATATATATATATATATATATATAACTTTTCTTTCAGTTTTAGGATTAGTGATTTTAATTAGTGTTTTAATACTTTACAACAATATCATTTCAGTCAACTGGCAAGACACCATTTCTATTATTTCTGCTAAAATATTCTTTCTCATATTTATACTTCAGACCAGCATTATTTGAATTAAATTTTCGGGACTTTTTTTTAACAATAACGCTACCAAAAGGTTTTATGCAAGGTCCAGCTCCAGATAACCAACTGACTGTATTTAGCCATTAGGAGCGTTTCATATAGCCTCATAATTGTACCTAAGTATGTTTCATAATCCAGATCTCCACATGCGGCGCTTTACACTAATTGTGTTTGCCAGGGTGCTAAACTTGGTTGATCAAGTCACCGGTGACCCCGGTCAGCCTGGTTATGACATGCCCATAATAGAGTCTGCTCAGGTGACCTGCGAATAAAACCAGCTTGCCAGCTCACTTTGCCAACCTCAAACAAGAGATGCTGCCAATATCCTATAAAAAAATTACTTCTTTGTATCACATTTGCATTTTCACTGTACAAATGAATAAGTGGATTTGAATGTGAAAATGAAAGCGGTTAACCATGATATACTTTAATTGGCATCAGTCCTACAGTAAATCTATTCACATAAACACACACACAGCTATGGGGATGTCTCATGATGATTCTTATACTGTACAAACTGTAAATTGTATCCTTTTACCACAAACCCTACCTTTAATCCTTCCAAGGAAACATTTTAATATTTGCATTATCAAATACTTCATTCTGTGTGATTTATGAGCCATTTTCCTCATTGGGAACAAAAAAGAAATTGCCCCGTATGGTCAAAATGTACTGGTATCATTTTACTTGTGGTGTACTTGTCTATAAGGAATACAAGTTTTTATTTTTTTTTAACTTCCAAGGTTCTGGTGGTCACAATGTCCCGAATTTTCATTGCCGATCTTAAGCCAATTGTAATTGTTTGTTTTGGTTTAATTTGAAATTTCACCAACCAACGCAGAGCCCGGGGGACCTGAGTGAGTGCTCCGACTTGGCCCCCCCGGTCCTGAATACAAGGTTTACACACACACACACACACACACGCACGCACGCACGCACGCACGCACGCACACACATGCATACAAGAAAACAAAACATACACACACTTTTGAAAGAAAAAACAATAAACAATAGAGGTTAAAGTCACTTCTTTAAGCAAAGAGATTCTGTTTTGTTATAACAGATGTGTTTAATATACAATATTGTTAAAATCATTACTGTTTAAAAGTTTAGGGTCAGTGAGATTTTTCTCAATGGCAAGAATTTCTAATATTCAATGAGGCTGCGTTCGTTTGATTAAATGTACAAAAAATAGTAATATTTTAAAATAACATTCCAATTTAACTTAAATATGATTGTGTATGTGATTTTTATTTATTTTAAAATGTCATTTAAGTATGTGCTTTATTAAATTTTATTCATTAGTCACATGATTGCTTAGGAATGCTTTTAACATGTTGATTTGCTGCTCCAAAAATGTTTATTATTATCAATGCTGAAACAGATTCACTATTTATTATTTTCTAGAAACTTTTTTAACCACAATAATTATATTATATTTATTATTATATTTTTATTTATTTGTTTGTTTATTAATTAATTAATTCGTTTATTTATTTGTATATAAAATGATGTAGGTCATCACGTTAAATCTTAAATCACGTTAAATCTTAAATCGCAAAATTTTACCCTAAACTCTATCTATCTATCTATCTATCTATCTATCTATCTATCTATCTATCTATCTATCTATCTATCTATCTATCTATCTATCTATCTATCTATCTATCTATCTATCTATCTATCTATCTATCTATCTATCTATCTGTCTATCTATCTATCTATCTATCTATAAAATAAAACATTTACCTATACTACATGTTATTAACTATTGACTATTTATAATTTATTTAATAGGCTTCCTTAAATATATCCAGAAATAACCACAAAAGACATTTTCTTTTTTAAATATATACATTTTGTATAAATTTGACAAATTTGAAGCAAAACTAAACCAAATAAATCATGTCACAGCTCCTCTGTCTAACCCTGGACACCAAAGCAGAGGATCTGGTTCTAATCTGGTGCTCAACGGCTGCTGAGACGCTCTCAAATAGCCTGCAGATCACCAATAATGCTCCAGATTGGGGCCTGTCCAAGTGAGGCATCTGCACATTCACTCCTAGTACATGAAGAGCTGCTTCCTGAGTGCTTTCTCTCTTAACTTTGGCCATGCGGGCAAGGTGAAACTACTTTAAATTGGATGAGCCAGTACTTCACACACATTGATGAAGCGCGAATTTGCTAAAGGAGAGAATCTTGTGTGTCTTCTGAGAGGCTGCCAACATCTGCAGTCACTCTTGAGTTAAAGTAAAGCACAGCCTATTAGATTGTGAAGGCAAATGCACTTGGGGAAATAAAATGTATCAAATGGCGGAGACGAACTTAAGAACTTAAAGTGATGTCTGACATTGAATTAGATAAGATTACTGGTTAAATTATTTGGATGTTGCAAATCTTGATAGTTCATCTACTTCAGATATTATATATTAAAGGTGTAAAAATAAGTTTGCGATTATTGGGGCGTCTTAGAAGCCATATACTTTGGGAAACTGGGTCCAAGTCCTTGACAAAGGCATCACACGTTGACAATTGCCTTGTTCAATCCTGTACATCTTAATTGATTAGTTCAATCCACTTTAATTTGTAAAAATTAATAAGTTAACTTAAGTCTTTCATGTTCCCAACACAAATCGATTGTGGGGAACCCAGAACTTTTTACAGTGTGGGGGAACCAAAATTACATACTCTTTAAATGGGATGGTTCTTGATATTCAATCACACATAACAATTCCAACAAGTTTTTATTACTTGTAAGCTGCCTAAAAATGGATTTTTTTTTGGTGTCAAACATGGTCAGTGTCAATAGATGGAGACAAAAACTAAAATGTTTCCCTCAAAAACATTTAAGCATTTTACCAATGCCCATTAGCTATGGTCTAAAACTGTTCCACATGCATTCAATTTATACCACTGCCATAAATAAGCATGACTTTTCCACAAGAACATGACTAAATTTTATAATAAAATAGTAACAACTCTATAACACACTGTGTCATGCTATAGTATTTGCAATCAATAAAAAAACCTAGTTGATAACCTGCAAAAGCGTGTCACTTGCTCAAAATGGATAGCTCATTCCTCAAAAGCAAGTATTCATGTCAATGGAAGTGTCAGTGTCATCAAGATGAAAAGTCCTGACACCATTGTTTATGAACAAGTTAGTCAAATGGATTTGTCATGTTTTTTTTTATTATGACAGTTTACTTTGTTCATTTTTTCCAATAAAAAAAAATCAGATTTTGGTGACACTTCCTGAAAATGCTCAAGACAGCACTATATACTATTTGCACAGCCATTTGAAAACTACAGTAAAGTTAGACATCACTGCATTTAGTGAGGTATCTGAGTACAAGACACTGAATATGTATGTTTCACGTTTGTAATGCATTCGTTCTTTGCCATTCTAATTTATTCACAGCATTGTGCAAAAGAATAAATACACCCTTATTTACAACCAACATAAACTTCCTTTGGGTAGAGCTGTGCACAACTGTAGACAATATTGCAGTACATATTGGAACTGAACCTACAACATACACAGGTCTGTAAATCATTCATGAAATTGTTCAATTTAGAAAACATTTTCAGGGAAAAAAAAAGATTAAAATTTTTTATGAAATTATCTTGACAGATTTTGACAACTAGTTCAACAATTTTGTATGTAATGACTCAAGTAATGAAATCAGGACTATTAGTTTTATATGGAATGACTATTCAGCGTTCACAGGTTTAGTTCATTTTGACTGACATGACATAAGCAAATGATAGTGTTATAAAACAGCAGAGAGTTGAATGAAAGCAATTAATGCATGTCCAAAAGCATTTGCAATTTGTTGGAAAGAATGAGAAACTGCTAATATGATGTGCACAAATGCCTAATTGTTTTGAGAAATGCATTAGCTGTTGTGCAAATGTATATAGTGTTGTAAAAAAAATGCACCAAAGTGACTGAGAAAAACTGTAAAATAAAGTTTTTTTAGATTTTAGTATCAGTATTTTTTGTTTTTAGGATTTCTATTAGCTAGTGTGCTCCAAAACAGAGACAAAATTACTCCAGTTTCTTATCAACTCATAGGGGAGAGCAGGGCACAAAGTAACACTTTTTGGTTTTGGTCAAATAATAAACAAAGTATTGGGGTTCTACAAACCATTGGTTTTTTACCAACAAAACACAAGCCTCCCCTACAAATGAGCACTGAAAGTATGATCGTCGGACTTATGGTTTCTGTGCAGCATTGCCAAAAGTGCCAGGAGTAAAAATGTTACTATTTACCCCACCAGCGGTGCAAGTTGTAACAGACAGGGGGTTAGTTGTAACACATGCTTAAAAAGGCAGATTACACGGTTAATTTAAATGTAGTTTACTTTAAATAGTAGCTATATTTTCTCTGTACCTCGCTCAATTTATTTTTTAATCTCCATAGCACAGTATGTTTATTTATTGGATAAACACATTTGGATTTGTTTGGATTATTATCCAATATTATACATTGCCTTTATTTGTAGTATTAGCAATAAAATATTTTTTGGTCTATCAAAAAAAATAAAAAAATCTATTAAAAATAATTTTATTTAAAAAGTTCTCAACAATACACTCAAAATTAAAAAATATTTTGTTAGTTTAATAGGTGTCCAACAGTGTGTGGCTTAATTGTAACACCCTGTTACAACCAACCCCGCTGTATCATTTTTTTCAATAATGTCTAGCAGTTGAAAACTACAGTAAAGCAATTGAAAACTTTAGTAAAATTAGACATCACTGCATTTAGTGCACTGTGTGATTCTTACATCTTTCAAAAGGATTTCATCTTTTATCACAACAATATAAGATTTTACGTTCGTACTTTCACAGATTTTTTTAAAATAAAAAAATATTGACTATAATAATAAATACTTTTATGCTGTAAAAATGGTTTCTCCTGTGTTTCTCATCCAAATTTTGTCTAACTTTTTCTATAATTGGCAAGAAGACATCTGCCGACACTGTGGTGAAAACTTCGGAAGCATGCCATGGTTAACCCTGAGCAAATACCTTAAAACTCTGTGTTACTTTTAACCCTGCGTTACTTTGTGCCCCGCGCTCCCCTAACCAATCAAATGCTTTCTAGTATCTGACAAGACGCTTCTCAATGGCTTTTCATTCAGCTCAACCTAGCTAGTGCGCTTCAAAACAGTAACAAAATTCACGTTTAGAAGATATAACACTGGTGTAAACATGTAAAGCTTGTAGTTTGTCACTTCCGCCTAAATGGATTAACGGTTTTATTCACGTCACCTCATACCTTCAGTTTCTCATTAAAACATAACCAATCAAATGATTTCTAGTATCTGACAAGACCCACCCCCATCAAGACGCTTCTCATTGGCTTTTCATTCAACTCAACCACTCTCACTGGCAGTTATTTTAAAAAACAAGGAGGAGCTACACTATGTTCCACACTCTCTTCATGTTGTGGTTGAGATTACATTAAACATCAAATAAAAATGCAATTTCAAATCAACTCTTGGGAGCTTTAAAGCTCTAGAAATATCCAACTCTAAAGTATTTTTTATTTATCAAATATTCAACAAGACTAGTGAAGAACGGTTCCAGAAAGCAGGTAAGACAGAGACAGAAGGCAAAAAATAAAATAAACAAGTAAATAACAGGGTGAGAATGTGGTCAAATCTGAGAATGTGGTAAAAATCAGGCTGCCGTAAGGGCTTTTCTTTTTCTGGATTGCTTTTTAAAACACTGTGGTTGGGTTTAGGGAAGTGGGTGGTTGTGTTTAGGGAAGTGGGTTGGGTGGATTGGTCGGTTGGTCAGTCAGTCAGTCAGTCAGCTGAAAGCGGCCTCTGGTGGATTTACGTGAGAACAGCAGGTGCGAATGGCACTCGCGAGAGAAATTTAAGATCTGAAAGGGCATACACAGCGGCCTCTGATGGATTAGCGAAAACAAAAAACTGCAAAAAAACTTAACTCCTGGGATGTATTTGGTGCTCTCCAGAAATGTATATAAAGGTACGTTTTCTTTAATGTCTTACTTACTGTCATTACCAAAACCCCTCAATCATATTTCTGTAACGTATGTACCATAAGTGCAACAAGAATCATTTCATGTTAATTTAATACACTGAACAACAGTACTTGGCTTTTAGATACACATGAAGACTCTATGTGTTGTGTTTTATTCATATTTGCACAACGTTTTGAAAAAAGCAGAGGGTATTACGGTAATGAGAGCAATCAATGTTCATTTACATATCACTTTGGAATTTAAAGTGATTGTGCCGGCTTTTAATAATCAATAATTTTAAAAAGTGAGAAAAATTATTGGAGGTCCATCCTGCTGTGGGGACCCCTGATAAATCAGGGATTAAGCTGATGGAAAATGAATGAATGAATGAATGAATGAATGAATGAATGAATGAAAAATTGTTGCTTTCCTAATGGTAATATTTGCAATATAATAATATATTGTAATATATATATTTTTTCAAATATTTGCGCCTTAATTTGACCAGCATTTGACCTCGATAGAGGCACCTCGCAACAGTTTTGACCTTGGTTAGAGCGATCTTGACTGACGTTAGTATAAATAGCTTCTACCAACAAGACAGGCTATTTACATTATTACGCTATTTATGTAAATGACCTATTTTTACAATTTATTTTCTAAAAAAAACATAATAGATTTGAATGTTGCTTGAAGTTATTGTTGTTCTTTTTTTATTTTGAAATAGGGTATATGCCGAACCAGTGTGTTTCCCATACTAATAAACTTCCGGTGACTTGTTATTGTGAAGTTTTTTTTCCATATTATACGGTTCCTTTTACAGCATCAATGTTGTAATGCAAATACAACCAGTTAAACAGATTTTGGCATTCAATTAGTTGCTCAAGCATAAAATGAGACAAAAAGCCGTTTACTCGCATGCGCCCGTCAGAATCAGCAGGCTAGCGCAGAAGCTCCATTGAATATACTGGGGTAAAATAATTGCTCATGTAATAAAGACATGCTATTTCGCTGATTTTTAAAGAAAACAGACCTTAAACGCGCCGATTTTGCATTGGCATACAATTCACCGGAAACGATTAACCCAGGTTACTGGCAAATTAAAAGTCCTATTAGCATGCTTCTGCATATACCCCATTGTATGCTTCGTACTGAGGAACTTTTATTTTGAAACTTACCTCCCAGCGTTGTTAGTTCCGGTGAGAAAGTTCACAAAAAAATGTGCAAAAGAGTGGACTGAGATCGCTGCTTTAGTTAAAGACTTTACATGAGAAAAGGTCTTAATAGAATGCTTTAGCACAGGGGTGTCCAAACTTGGTCCTGGAGGGCCAGTGTCCTGCAGATTTTAGCTCCAACCCCAATCAGACACACCTGGGCTAGCTAATCAAGCTCTTACTAGGCCTTCTAGAAACATCCTTGCAGGTGTGTTGAGGCAAGTTGGAGCTAAAATCTGCAGGACACCGGCTCTCCAGGACCGAGTTTGGACACCCCTGCTTTAGCACTCTCCGAGGAGGCACAAGGTTAGTGTTTGCAGAATGTTGTGTATATTGTGTGTTTTAGCATGCTTGTCTCCCCTCCCGTCTCCTCCGACGGCCTCCACTCACATTACATTCAGGCCTGGGCACGGTTTTGTCATTGATGATGCGCTGTTCAGTAGAGAAGCGCTCTTGCTCAGCACAGTGGAGATTTCTTTAGTTATATTGTTTTATTCGTTTGATATGCAGTGACACACAGTCAAATATTTCGCCGAACAGATCCTCCCCTTTTGACGCTTATAAACCATCATGAAGTCCTTGTGCTGCAGGAATTAGGAGGTTTGCTGAAGGTGCAGCAGCCGTGCAGTGAGGGGTTTGCGTCTTTAATAATCTACGACAGTTTGTGTTCATTGAACAGAAAGAATGATTAATAAATCCAAATAAAACAATCCCGTAAAAGTCACGTCTCGTCTTCAGTTTCGGGCTCTGGCATGCTTTGCACTCACACTATAAGCATACCTCGCCAAAGCCCAAGTGAACCGCAATCTGGCACACCTCATCCAACTGGGCCAGGGCCGGCCAAGTGAACTGTTCCTGAGCCCGATTTAGAGCACTCACACCCCTCAAATGAAACAGGCCTGGGCACGGTTCGGATAGCATAGTGTGAGTAGGCCCTAAGTCTTGACCATCTATTGGGGAGGACGCTACAATTTAAGTGCAAAAAGCCACTGCAAATTTTTTTATACCATTGTGGTAATGAGACATTTAAAAACTTGTTTTGGGGAAAATTTGTAAAAATGTAGGTAAATATTCTTTTAATTAATGTAAACAACTGTGATTTTTTTTCATTTAAAACTTTGTTTTATGTTAAATATCACCAGATTACTTTGAAGATTTCTAATGGAACTGCTGCCTATTGTAAGTTGAGGATCAGTTGAATAGCTTCCGCTGCTGGTGTTGTGTAATCATCCACTTACAGATGTAACTGATCCTTAATTAACAGCTCCTGCACTGATTTCTCCATCCGTACACTGCTTGATTTTTGCCTCTTGACTTTGATCACTTTTCATTGGCTACCTACAGTATATGCATTACGTGTGCTGAGGATTTGAGGAGAAATGAACAGAGAGGAATAGCGTCAATGAGAATGACAGGGAAGAAGTACGGACAAGTTTTTCATTGTACGAAGCTTGGCCGTAATCTCTTTATCTCTTTCTCTCCTGTGCGTCAGGACAAAGCTTAATACTCACAAGCGCACACTTGGATGGCACACACTGAGGCATTATGGAAACTGTGGGAAATTAACCTTTAGGGCCACTATTCATTTTAGACTGATCATCCCGAATTATAAGCAGAGTAGAAAAGAGGAAAGTTTATTTTTTATTAAAAAAATGGCTCATCCAGAATTGAAAATAAAGCAATTTGATCAATTAAATCAACCAATCAATCAATCAAAGCAATACATTTTGTTGACCACATGGCAAAGTTTTGAAGGTACAGTATTAGTTTTCCTGACTTGAACTTTGACATGCAGCAAATTGTGCATTAGCTTTGTGGAAATATAAATTTTTATAATCTAGTTTCAAATGATATATACTTGAAGTCAGAATTATTAGATACTAATTTATTTTTCCCCCAATTTCTGTTTAACGGAGAAAATATTTTTTCAGCACATTTCTAAACATAATAGTTTTAATAACTCATTTCTAATAACTGATTTATTTTATCTTTGCCATGATGACAGTAAATAATATTTTACTAGATATTTTAAGACACTTCTATACAGCTTAAAGTGACATTTAAAGGCTTAACTAGGTTAATAAGGTTAACTAGGCAGGTTAGGGTAATTAGGCAATTTATTGTATATTGATGGTTTGTTCTGTAGACAATCGAAAAAAAAAATAGCTTAAAGGGGCTAATAATTTTGACCTTAAAATGTTATCAAAAAAATTAAAAACTAATTTATTCTAGTCAAAATAAAACGAATAAGACTTTCTTATTAGAAGAAAAAAATATTATCAGACATACTGTGAAAATTTCCTTGCTCTGTTAAACATCATTTGGAAAATATTTAAAAAAGAAAAAAAGAATTCAAAGGGGGGCTAATAATTCTGACTTCAACTGTAGTTTTTAATGTTTCTTGATTTTAAATCTTTAGAAAAAAATTTTTGGTAAATCAAAAATTGTGGTTTTGATGACCATCAAACAAGCTAATCCATCTAAAAATAGTGCTTAAAATGTTACTAACTGGAGTATTTACATTTACATTTAGTCATTTAGCTGACGCTTTTATCCAAAGCGACTTACAAATGAGGACAAGGAAGCAATTTACACAACTATAAGAGCAACAGTGAATAAGTGCTATAGACAAGTTTCAGGTGTGTAAAGTCTAAGAATCAAAGCATTAGTAATGTTTTTTTTTTTTTTTTTTTTTTTGAGAGAGAGAGAGAGAGTACAGTTAGTGGTATAGCCAGAGAGGCAGTTACAGATTAGGAAGGAAAGTGGAGACTAAACAGTTGAGTTTTTAGTCGTTTCTTGAAGACAGCAAGTGACTCTGCCGTTCTGATGCAGTTAGGGAGTTCATTCCACTAACTGGGCAGATTGAATGCGAGAGTTCAGGAAAGTGATTTCTTCCCTCTTAGGGATGGAACCATGAGGCGACGTTCATTCACAGAACGCAAGTTTCTGGAGGGCACATAAATCTGCAGAAGTGAGAGCAGTAAGAAGGAGCAAAGCCAGAGGTCGCTTTGTAAGCAAACATCAGAGCTTTGAATTTGATGCGAGCAGCAACTGGCAGCCAGTGCAAACGGGTGAGTAGCGGATTGACATGTGCTCTTTTGGGTTCATCAAAGACCACTTGTGCTGCTGCGTTCTGAAGCAGCTAAAGAGGTTTGATAGAGTTAGCTGGAAGCCCGGCTAGTAGAGAGTTGCAATAATCCAGTTTGGATAAAACAAGAGCTTGAACAATGAGTTGAGCTGCATGTTAAGATAGGAAGGGTCGGACCTTTCTGATGTTATAGAGTGCGAATCTGCAAGATCGAGCAGTTCTAGAAATGTGCTCAGAGAAGTTTAGTTGGTCATCAATCGTTACTCCAAGGCTTTTTACCATTTTTGATGCAGTAATGGTTGCCCCATCCATCTGGATTAAACCTCATAATTACATACAAAAACAAATAAGACTTTCTCCTGAAAAAAAAAAATATTATCAGACATACTGTGAAAAATCCCTTGCATCCAAACATCATTTGGAAAATATTTAAAAATAAAATAAATATTTTCTTATAATTCCCTGAATGACTCTTCACTTTTTTGCTGTTTTGTTTATATTACTATGGTTCTTGTTAGTTTTTGTATTACCATGATAGAAGTAGTTGTGGGAATGACACACTGAGCACCCTCTATATGTTAATGTGGGAAAGTTATTTGTGATGAGCTTTGCTTCATTGTATGACTTTCTTATCCACACCCTCTTATGGTTGTGTTTTGTCTGTGTAACAAAGTTGTGTAGCTGTTAGTACTTTAAAACAAACAAACAAAAAAGAAAATATGTTCATTTATTTTATGTTCCTACTGTATTTTTAACAGTAAATTCAGGCAATCGCAGCTGCCATTTTTTTTTATTTTTATTTTTTTACAGTGCGCATTTCCTGACTTCCACATTTGCATGGGTATAAATGCAAGTCGGGCAGCACAGTGGCTCAGTGATTAGCACTGTCACCTCACAACAAGAAGGTCGCTGGTTCAAATCCAGGCTGGACCAACGAAATTGTAAACGTAAATGTGATGTGTATTTAAATATTTTATAATTTTATACATTTATCATACACTCAAAGCACTTCTTAATCACGAGGGGTTACACCTCTACTCCTTACAATAAATTTAATGACCACAGAGAGTCAGGACCTCGGTTTATTGTCTCATCCAAAAGACACTGCTCACTGACAGTATAGTGTCACCTTCACTATACTGAGGCATTAGGACTCACACAGACAGCAGGCTGAGCGCCCCCTGCTAGCCTAACTAACTCCACTTCCAACAGCAACCTAGTTTTCCCATGTGGTCTTCCATCCAGGTACTGACCAGGCTCAGTCCTGCTCACTTCAATGGGTAACCGGTCTTGGGCTGCAGGGTGATATGGCTGTAACTAAATTGTCTGTCGTGTATGAGTGTGTATGTGTGAATGAATGTGTATGGTGTTTCCCAATACTGGATTGCGGC
The DNA here is from genome assembly GCF_903798145.1 of Danio aesculapii. Classification (NCBI taxonomy): domain Eukaryota; kingdom Metazoa; phylum Chordata; class Actinopteri; order Cypriniformes; family Danionidae; genus Danio; species Danio aesculapii. The sequence goes on from NC_079453.1 coordinate 11,796,639, forward strand.
TAGAAGGGTATCTGTTGCATATGCTAAAATAGTTGGTGGTTCATTCCGCTGTGGCGACCTCTAAAATAGAGACTAAGCCGAAGGAGAATGAATGAATGAATGAATACAAGTTTTGTGTCATATTTCTCCCCTAATCAAAGACCAATCCAAAACAGATCATCTGCCACAGTAAGCAGAGAAATGTTTGCATAGCAGATTTATGACAAATGTGAAAGGCAAAAAAAAAAAAATGGTAACATCAAATGCATGTGTGGGCATGTCGTGGTGTGAAAACAGTCATTGTGACAGACCTGAAGCGGAAAGACAGCCTGTGTTTTATTTTGTGGACAGCTACTCAACTCCAGTCCCCTTATTTTGCTTTCCGTTTAAAATAAAAATGACTGTATGCATTAATACATCATATGTGAGCAGTGTGCTATGTATTTCAGCTTTAACTTCTAACCTTTCGTTCGTGTTTCTAGTCTACTCCAGTGTTTCCCAACCCTCTTCCTGAAGGCACACCAACAGTCCACATTTTCAACCTCTCCCTAATCAAACACACCTGAATCATCTTGTCATAACATCAGAAGAGACTCCAAAACCTGAAGTTAATGGGTCAGATAACGGAGACATCCAAAATATGTACTGTTGGTGTGCCTCCAGGAACAGGATTGGGAAACACTGGTCTACTCTATGTCTGATATGCAAAGAGAAAATTGCAGTTTTCAAGTCATACCATCTCAAGCTTCATTAAACATGTGGACTGCAAGAGAAAAAAAGAGTCAAGTCATTAGACACTTGCATAGGAAAAAATAAATATATAACTGTGCCTTTACGAACATGAAGAGTTTACATCCAAAAATCTCTAAATGCCGTCTAATATTTCCAACCTTATTGGAGAAGCAGCAGCAGCAGGTTAATCTCCCATTCACGAGTCTTTCATGCAGAGAAATCTCCTCAGGTGTTTGGATAATTCTGCATTCAGACGTTAATGTCCAAACACGTCTTTATATAAGTTCAGAATTGTTGTTGCAGATGAAATATAACACAGAAAACGCGATTAAAACATGTTCCAGTGGGCTAGATATTAATTAACAGTCATACAAACATCTTTACAGAAGCCTTTCTACTTGACGGTTGATCTCGCGCATCCATTATGTTTGTAGTTTGTTTACACTTTTCACCCGCGTTTGTAGTTCTAAATCGAATTCACGTCCTCCGCGCAATGTATTGTGGGCAATATCAGCGGTTAGAGTATGGACGCTTCTACACTGAGTTTTTACTAGAAATAATAAACCATACGGGAAGCTTTGGCATACTCTTTTCAACATACTACGATTTGGGACATACTTTCAAATACTATTTAGGACGGATAGTATGCGAATTGGGATGCAGCACTACCCCCCCACCCACCACCATCATGTCCTTTCAGGGTCTCCATAATACGTAAAAGCGAAACAACAATATTAAAAATTATTAAATGACAAAAAAAAATAAAACCAATATTGCTAAAATGTAATCTTTAGTGTCAAAAAAATAGCAAAATATTAAAATAGATTAATAAATAAAAACTTACCCCAGTCTTCAGTGTCACATGATCCTTTAGAAATAATTTCCAATGTTGATTGAGTACTTTAAAAAGAATGTTTTATCATCAGTGTTAAAAACATTCATGCTGCCAATTAAAACTTAATAATAATAAATATTAAAAGTTGAAAAACATCTACTGTATTAAACACATATTTATTGTCACTTTAAATTCATTTAGTTCTTGTTGAATGAAATACATAAATGTGTATTGTTTATGTACCTAAAATTAATTCCATCAGTTGCCACCAGTGAAAGTCATTTCAGGTACTTCCATAATTTAAATTTGAGACCTCTGTTATAGAGGATTAATTCTCTGACTCTGACAGCTAATCTAAAAATAGGTAGATGTTATATTACACCTTGTTTAACAAACTGATTGAATTTCTGAAGACATGTAGACCTCTTTGTCTAGTGGCGCCACCTACTGGTCAGTGCCAGTAAAGCAGCAGGCTCTGTAGAGGTTAGGGAGTGCAAAAAGCAGAGCCATCGCCATGCTGAGCACATAAGACTGCAGCAAAGTGTCTGTCTCTTAGTCGCCAGCTCTCCTTTCTTGTCGGTCTGATAAAGCTGCATAATACAACAGAGCACACCCATGTCAGCCCATCATAGATTCATTCAATGGACTGAATACAGATGTTGAAGTCACAATCATCTCAGCAGCATACATTTGGGGGAATAATTCACCTGTCATGGTTTATTCACCGTGGCATTGCTACAAACCTGTTTTTTAATAAAGATTATATTAGCCACCATTTACTATTGTGGAGAAAAAGTGATTGAGCCTGTTATTCTGCTCATCCACCAAAATAATAGTAGAATAAATTTAATTGTTTTAAATAATCAATGATTTCTTATGAATAATAATAAATAATAACAATGCATGAATATCCCAGTGCTGGGTTGAGGCTGGAAGGATGAATGTGTAATGTTATTCAAACTCAAAATATTTTTATTTCTAAATGAACAAGCTAAACTATCCAGGACGCCGGCACTCCAGGACCGAGTTTGGACACCCCTGAACTCGCTTTACATTCAAATACACAACATTTCAGTATGTATATATATATATATATATATATATATATATATATATATATATATATATATATATATATATATATATATATATATATATATATATATATATATATATATATATATATATATACACACACACATATATATATATATATATATATATATATATATATATATATATATATATATATATATATATATATATATATATATACAAAAAAATTAAAACTGCTTTTATTCTAGCCGAAATAAAACAAATAAGACTTTCTCCAGAAGAAAAAATATTATCAGACATACTGTGAAAATTTTCTTGCTCTGTTAAACATCATTTGGGAAATATTTAAAAAAGAAAAAAAAATTCAAGGAGGGGCTAATAATTCTAACTTTAACTGTGTATATATGTGTATGTATGTATATATGTGTGTGTGTGTGTGTGTGTGTGTGTGTGTGTGTATATATATATATATATATATATATATATATATATATATATATATATATGTGTGTGTGTGTGTGCATGTGTGTGTGTGTGTGTGTGTGTATATATTATGTGTATAATTATTTATTTTCTTTTTTTTACATATACATTTACAAATGTGCAACCTTTCAAAATGAACACCTTAATAAAGTGCATAAACACAGTGGCTTTTAATCAATACAAGTACACAAAGTACTACATTCTCGCCTCAAAAACTCTTAAAACTTTATTTGTTACACAACACAGGAGTATTTTTAAAACCGTTTGGGTTTTCTCCTTCGCCATTAGCTTTAGCTGGTTATGCTGCAATGCATTCTGGGAAACCTGTGCTTTGTAAGTTCGCACAAGTCACCTTTCAAAGCATTCTTTGCAAAAGAGGCGGAGCAAGTACACATCCGGGTATTTTATCTGTACTTGGCGATAGATATTTACATTTAAATGTCGTCTACCCTGTTGTTGTCTATTAGAAGGGATGCATCAATAGAGCTGCCATTTTAGAACAGGGTAGCGGTCCTTTGAAATTAATGTGGGACCAAGGTGCAGTGGAGGACTGTGGCCATCCAGAGCCAGAGATATAGACATATACACCTATATCTATAATTGGGAGTTTTCCCGGTGGTCAGTATGCAAATTTTTTTTTAGTTATGAAAATTATAATTTTACATCACATTTCTACATCGATGGATGTGACCGCACGGGCATTGCTGACAAAGAGTATGTGTTTGTGTGCATAGAAAATGTATTATCCCCCCTCCCTGTTTAATTTGATCTAATCCTGTCCTGAAACACACCCCCTCTCCTGCTTTCACTTCTCATTCTGACGGAGGAAGCGATTCGATTGTGAATGAATCTCCGTTATAAACGACTCATTCACTTAGCCGACAATAACACAAGTTTCTGGCACTGCAGGATCTTGTTGTCATATTTCATTTACATTGTTTGCTTATTTTATTCAACAAAACTAGCATAAGCCTAGTATTTAGTGCGAGTTTGTGCTACTTTGCCTTATGGTGAATGCAGTAAGAGACTGTATTATCATCAATAACGTTACTTGTTAAGCACAAAAGTTCATAACATACAAAAACGTAAAAAAAAACGAAATCTTACCTATGAAATGTTCTGCCTCTGCCTGGACACAAGAACACAAGTACAGACAAGAACGCACATTGAGAAACAGCCTTAGACATGCTCACTACACATATTCCGAGCAATAAGAATGTCTCAATAGAATTGTCTATTTTGTGGAACTGTGCTTCAGTGAACCTGAGGAATCTGCACCACAATACCGTATAAAGTGAGCTACCGAGCAAACTCATCACACACCGAAAAAAGATATGTCCACATGGAGATACTGTAGATAGGTCAGTCCCTCCAGGATTTTGTAAAAGAAAAAAAAAAAACGTATAATTGTGACTAAAATTGCAAAAGTTTTTTGGCAAGTTTTATGAAACATTTTGCGACATTATTTATTTTATTGGCTATAAAAATATACATAAGTCTTATATATGTATATATAGTCAATATGTTCACATATCATGAAACTCTAACATTTATCCATCTTTTGTGCAATACTGCATTTCACACTTTCTCTTCACATTCAATTACTGTGTAGTATTGCATCAAAACTCCATACATATTTCAAATTTTGTGTTATATTCTTGTGTATGTGAAAACTTACTAGTTAATAGTAATAGTTAATAGTTTTATACTGTGCAATATTTTATTCCTTTTTCTTTTTTTTCTTCTGTAAGGATTGCTTTAATTTCGCTGTACTAAATACTCACAATTTATTTAGTTACTGCAACCTCACAATGTCATAAGATGTTAATATCAGGTTAGATTTAGGTTGTGTTAGAAAATGACCAAAATCCAACGTAGAGCCAACATCTTAAACCAACGTCATATTGATGTCAAATACTGACATTTATTCGTCAGGTATGGCAAACAAAAATCCAACATCTGATAGACATCATAGTGGTAACGTCCACACAACATCAAGCTGTAACATCATTAGACGTTGATATTTGGTTGATTTTAGGTTGGACGTTGGTCATTGGGGTTCTGATGTGATTTTCATTTCCAAACAAAATGCAATGTCCCCACGACGTGGGGGTACAACATCAATCGGAGGTCATGTTGACATCTTGTGCCTGCTGGCTGTTTAAGTACATTTTAGTCCTAATACAGTAAACATCCATCAACTTCTCATCAATGACATGCATTTAAACAGTCTGTGGGTCAGTGCGTGTAAAGATTTTGGACATCTTCTTGGACACTTTTAATGCTACCAAACAGTTTGCTGCAATTATACATCACCCATGTCTCAAGGTAGTTCATTATGATGTGATTTACCTTCTATGTGCAATTTGATTGGACAGGAATCACAAGACTACTCAGCCAATCCCCAGAGACAAGAAAAAATAGTGACTGCATGTAGCTACCCGCTGGTTATTAAAACAGTCCATGCTTCCAAATACTGATATCCATGCGTTTCATTTATTGAACACTGTGAAAACTAAAAAATTAACAAACAAACCGAATGTTTTACAGAAACACAATCAAAAAGGACATCAAAATAAACAAATAATATACAACAATGTGTAGTTTACCGTGTTGGCCTGATAACCAGCTGTAGAATAAGCAGGAGCATTTAACAGGTGCCTACGTTGAGATCTCACTTTGCTATCCATACAAACTCTCACAGGTTAAATCAATCACGAAAGATCACGTGACCTCCGACTCAAGCCAATCAGAAACAAAGAATTTGTAACATAAACATACACCAATACACATTCAAAAAACGAAATACAAAACAATAAACAAAAATACAAGCTTACCAATCAGCGTCAGCTACACTGCTGGTTTAAGAAAAGTAGTGGAGTATACTGTATGTACCGATATTGCACTATAAATGTACTCAAGGGAAAGTAAAAGTACACATTTTTAAAACTACCTAGAAAATGACAATTTCTCAGAAAACCTACTCAATTACAACAATTTGAGTATTTGTTTGTTACTTTACACCATTGGCTGACACATGAAATATTGCCCATAACTTAATTATGCCATCACTAATATGCAAACAAAACATGAAGCACTTCTCCAAGCCAATCAGGACAGAGAGCTGTCTATCAAAATCTCAGTAGCCAATCAGAGCAGACGCCGTTAGGACTGCTGTTAATTTATGTGAGTACTTTTTAAAAACATTTCTTCTTTTGTAATTTTGTTTGTTTATGTGTGTGTATGCATGTATATATGTGTGTGTGTGTGTATATATATATATATATATATATATATATATATATATATATATATATATATATATATATATATATATATATATATATATATATATATATATATATATATACATACATACATACATACATACATACATACATTACATACATACATACATACATACAGTACATACATACATACACGCACGCACGCACACACACACACACACACACATCCTTGTGTATACATATCTATTTGTATTCTTGTATACAAACTAAAGTGTACTTAAATCTTAAGCAAAATATCGAGAATCCAAGAAGGTCGCTGGTTCGAGGCTCGGCTGGGTCAGTTGGTGTTTTTGTGTGGAGTTTGCATGTTCTCCCAATGTTCGCATGAGTTTCCTCCGGGTGCTCCGGTTTCCCCCTCAAGTCCAAAGACGTGTGGTATTGGTGAATTGGGTAGGCTAAATTGTCCGTAGTGTATATGTGTAAATGAGTGTGTAAGAGTGTGTCCAGTTATGGGTTGCGGCTGGAAGGGCATCCACTGCGTAAATTAAGATAATAAGATAAGATAAGTGGATAAGTTGGCGGTTCATTCCGCTGTGGTGACCCCAAATTAATAAAGGGACTAAGCCGAAAAGAAAATGAATGAATGAATGGTGTTTTGCCATGTATTTATACTATGTCTCTGGTATAAGTTTGATGTCTGTGATTTTCAAGCAAAATAATATGCATACATTTGAAAAGACTGTGTGTGTAAAACTTTAATTTTAAAAGTACATTGCTGAACTCTTGTTGTGAACATAAAAGGAATGGAAGCAAGCGCGACAAATGAATTAGTGGAAAGTGTAAACGTTGAATATATGATTACGTTATGTCACAGCTTCATACCATCATCATTTAACAGTAGCCAAAGTGCATGAAATTAATTCACGGATGTCAAATGAATAAACAAGTGCCATCAGAGACATTGGAACACAATAATTAAAAAGGTCTGGCATCTACAACCTTGATTAAAAAGTTCATGAATAAATACAAATGCAAATGTTTTTGTTTCAAGGGACCCTGAACTGTAGTGAACTGTCCATGGTCATCATTCATTCAACAAGTCACCCATGACATGAAAAGAGGACTTCAAATTTGGCTAATACACATAACTCACTTTTGCATAGCGTCTGTAAATAGCTACTTAACTACCCTAACTAGCTGTCAGTGAAATCTTGCATCAAGGACGTTTCTGTTTGCGTTCTTAGTAAACATTGCCCTAGTGTTCATTTCCATTTGACTAAAGCGACACTATTTACATTTTATAATGTGCTGTTGGTCTTATTGTGAATTTTTTATATGTGTTTGTTATTCCAAATGATTTTTGTCTTCATTATCTTAAATTGAATTACTTATTTGGAAGCCCCAGCCTTTCTATTTATCAAAACGAACTATTAGCTAGCCATGAAGTCATTGTTAGCAAATTTGCAAGCTCCAGTTTTATAAACGATCACACTTTTTCTTAAGACTTTCATTCAGATAACAGATAAAATAAATATTTTAAAAACAGAGATTGCTTTAATGAAAGCAGATCCCCAGATGAATAAAATAAAAATAATTTGCTTTGTTTCAGCAGCTTTGTTAAATCAAATACAAAAGAATATATTAATTAAAATGCAATGCCATAAAACACAGTGAAATTAAATGCAGTAAAAGAAAAGAAAATATAACAGATATGCATTAATTAAGAATTTCTTAAAACCAGTTTAATGCATTTTAATCATCTTAATAATTAAAATGCAATAAAACAAATGACAATTAAATATATTTAAATGATGAAGTGAAAAAGAAATTCACATGTAAATGCATTTCTTTGCAAAAAATGTTCTGTGGACATGTGTATCCATGTTATTATGGAGACATGGCACCTGTCAATATAATTCGGTGGGCGGGGAAAACCACAATCCTATGCCACGTTGAGGTGGGCCTCAAAATCACTGGGATCACTATTTAAAATCACCATTTTAACATCAGTAAATTTTTAAAAAGAGACTTGTTGGGTTTATATCATTCCAATATGACTGTGGACACACTATACATACTGGACAGTTCTGTCCAAACAGCTTATAAAAGTTGATTTTCACCATGGGTGCGCTTTAAATGAAATGGAATAGAATAGAACGAAAAAGGAAACAAAATAAAGTACAATAAAATAGAATTTACATTTACATATGAAACAAATAATTCTTCATTAATGCTATAAAATAAAATACAAATTTGTTGAACTGATTTGTTTAAGTAGGTTGGCATGGTTTTTGTGTGAGAGACTCTTAAAGCCAATTTTATGCATTGTAATATTCTAAATAATTAAAATTCTATTACATAAGTTGCGGTAAAATGCAACGACTAAACTAAACTAAAATAAAGTCTGAATATTGTATTATGCCATCATGTAAAAGATTCATTAGTTGTGCTGTGCAAGCAATACACAAAGTAAACTGCTAAGCCTGATACACTGATACTGAAACTGCTTTAGGACTTCCAGGCCTCATTTTCCCAGAATTAACCTCACCAGCTCCCACACACACACACATGTATCCCATAACCTCAACTCTCGAGAGGGCTCTGCGCCATGCTTTTTAATGTCATTAACAGGTGGCTTTCTAAAATAGAATCAAGAAATGCTCATGCGTGTACTCAAACACATAGCGACGCATGAGCAGATACAAACACCACGCTGGCATAGAGACGCTCACTGAAAGCTCTCAGACGCAGCAACAGCAATCATGAAGTAACAATTGACAGACAGATCCAGACCTGGTGCCAGCAACCCTAAAAAAAGAAGAAAAAAAATCATGCCTGGACATGGGCGTGATCTTTTTCAGAAGCAAACAACCTCCCAACCCTGATATGAGGAGTGTGTCATATTCACGTCCACCCTCTTTAAACCCCTGTGTTACGTACTTTCAGTCCGTCTCAGAGAAAACCCCTCTGCAAACCGGCCTACTACACGTATTCGACACTTTGACAGGTCAGCTGCTTCTTTGTGCTTGCTGTGTCAACAATGTTAAGCTACAATTAAAAGGCATAACAATTGGTTTTGTCACTGCAAAATTTTAATTCTTGTCAGTCTGGATCTTATATGTCATGTTTCATGTGCCTGTCTCTCTTTTTACACTAAATAATCAGGGCAGTTTTAACAGGTCTGGTTATTCCTCAAATGTGTTATTCTGGTTATCCCTAAAAAAATATTTAAGCTAGTATTTACTTCACACTAATTTAATAGAGGTAAATCAGAACAGCATGACATATTTTTAGATATATGATATGCGCGTGTTGTATATCTACAGAGTCTCTGCCAGCACTGCAATTGTGCAGTGTAAAATGTTAATTAACATTTTATTTTGATCTGAATATTTACTTTGAAACTTAAGTCCGTGTTTTTAATACGTTTTCAGAATTACTTAACATCAGAAAAAGCTAATACTGGTGGTTTTCCACCTTTATTATTATTATTACTGTTATTTTTATCATCATTAATATTATTATTATTGTTGTTGTTGTGAGTAGTGCTGAAGGGTCTGATCACTGATCTCCAGTATATAGGTCAGTGGACTACATTCAAAACAGAAAATGGCTGCAAACATTGACCATGTTTATATAAAGACATAGAACAAACTTTTAAAAAATAATACACACGTTCACTTAGCTTGTATTAAATGTGTATTTGAACGTGTATGTATCAGGTTTTCTTGTCTCGTCACTTTCAGCTAGGAACTGCATTACGCAAATAATGCCTTATTTAATGAAAAATGGCGAAATGTAAGTAAAAAACCGAGTGGTTTACATTATTTGAGTATTACTGTATGTCTTTTAACAATGTTTATCGTAAAACAGCGATCAAATATTAAGTAATTTTCTTTCAACATCTACTGGTGCTTCACACACTGACGTTTGCGTGAACCATAAGCCCCCGCCTACTTTAATGTCATTGGTCAACTCATTGGTCAACTCACAGTGCAGCAGAGCATACTCAGACTAGGCTATTTCGTCATTTATAACAGCAGGTTAGCTTGACAATGCTGAGTGTACAGTAAGTGACTTCCATGAGTTCTGATACATTTAGCATATTTTAGTGAGCAAAATTGCTAAAATAGTCAATATTTGAGATTCTTAGGGTGCTTACACAACTGTAGATTCATTGTTTTGTTCCGAAAAATGGTTTAAAACAAGGATTCGGAACAAAAACAAATTATGTACAGGTGTGAAAGCACCCAAGAATGTCAAATATTGACTATTTTGGCAATTTTGCTGGCTACAATATGATTAAATATATCAGTATTTTTACAGAAGTCACTTACTGTACGTTCAGCATTGTTATGTTATTGTTATATATGACGAATAGCCTATATAAAAATACATAAATATATTGTGAAATATTATTACCTGAGTCTTGTCGCATTATCCAGAAATCATTATACTATATGAATTTGGTGCTCAAGAAACATTTTTTACCAGTACACAGACAACAAAAATGGGAAACACTTCATTTTGATGGTCCCTATTACACATTTTGTTGACTAAAAGTTGCATTGCAACTACATGTACATGCCAATTACTTCTTATTTGAGTATTAGTAGACTGTCTGCTTAATATCTGCTGATACTGCTCCTTCAACAGACATTTAACTGACTATAAGAAATTTTGCAAGTACATGTCAACACTAACCCTAACCCCAACCTAACAGTCTACTTACACTCTCAGAAATAAAGGTACAGGAGCTGTCACTGGGGCAGTAACTTTTCAAAAGGTTCATATTTGTATCTGAAGAGCTCATTATGGTTCCTCAAAGGTACTGTTTAGGTACATTTGGGGACTCATATGCACCTTTAAGGTACCACTGTGGAGTCTTTGGGTACAAATATGTATCTTTTGAAAAGGTACTGCCACAGTGACAGCTCCTGTACCTTTATTTCTGAGAGCGTACAATCTATTGAGAATTACCTGGCATGTAGATGCAATATGACTTAAATTCAACAAAATGCGTTAAAGGGACCATAAAAATAAAGTGATACCGAAAAAATGAAAAGAAAGTGCAGTCTAAAGAGAGAGAGAGAGAGAGAAAACGTTTTAAATTAATTGCTTGTAATGATCTAGTTATGATACTGCAATGTATTGAACCAATTTGCAATACAAAGCATATCATGAAACATTTGTCAATAACCAACATCCCGATTGTGTTTAACATTTTCATAAACCTCTTAATTTTGATTTTCTGATTCATCTTATTCTTCATTTCTAGAGTAACCAACCTGACCAGCATATCATCTCATCATTTCCATCTTTAAGCTCTCAACGCCAGCATAAATGGCCAATGCCTCCCAGCATCCTTCAACTATCAATCAATGCTAAATGTCTTTATTATTAACATCCACAATCGCATATTCTGATGAAGCCACTCTTACCTACATTATACACACATTCGACTGAACTAGATTGATCTTTCTGGATCAATCTAACAGCATTAACTGTCTTTGCTTGTCTGAGTATTTGGATCTCAACCATCTAAGAAGACTTAATGTCCTTTCAAAATAAGCCGCTGCCTGTCGTTCACTTATCTGGGTCTCGTAAAAAAGCAAATCAATCATGTGGTCCACGTTCGTCGTGCAGGAGGAAGAGGTAAGGTCTGGGAACACCTCAGCTGGGGTCCACCAACCATCCGGAGGACTGGAAGGATTTTTGGGATCACGAGGCAAAGGACGCAAGCGACGACACAGAACACAATCCGGATCTGGAGATGGAATTAGCGAAAGCCAAGAAGGCAAAATCAAGCTTACATTATTCCTGGCCATAACCGGCATCATGCTTACCGTCCTCGGGGTGGGAACAGAGTTTTGGGTGGAACTCGCACCATCCAAGAGCTTCTATAACAATCAGACTTGTCTGGTAGCACATTATGGCTTATGGAAATGCTGCACCAAGATGATCGAGGTCTCAGATGTGGATCCAAAGCTGGAGGTCTGTGGGCCTTTGCATTTACAGGGAGGTAAGACTTTGGTGTGAATATCTGGAGAGTTTGAATTATGAATCATCTCCTGGAATAACATCACCTTGTGTGGATCCCATTATAGAATCCAATTGCACCTTCTTTAAGTTCTACACCACTGGAGAGAACATTGTCCTATTTCAGAAAACGCCAGAAAAGGGTGAGTCATCCCACATCCCCCTCTCTATCTTTAGATCTCATAGCACTAATGCTGCTTTCTTTGTGTCGTCACTGAGTGCTGACCACATATACACATTTCTCATCAAAATGTGACGCTTAGATCTTGAGGAACAAAAAAGTCTAAGTAATGACTTGAAGTCAGTAAAATGAAGGTCGGAAACAACAGGCTTTTAAAAGCAAATAGATTCCTATGGTGTCTTCTTCCAATTTTTGTTTAAAATTTCAAAATCATTTTACCTCAGAGTTTCATCTTTCAAAGGTTAGTTTCTGTCATCATTTACTCACCCTTATGTCATGTCAACTCATTATGCTTAAAGTTGGCATGAAAGAGAAGTTAAAGTTAACCTTTTATGCAAAAATCCCTTTTATTAGGGGTTTAAACACAGTTGTGATTGTAACCAACTTCTGATGATAAAAAAAAATAATAATTAATTTTTTTTTATCATCACACTTCATAAAAACAGTCTGCAGAAACACTTTGAATGACATTTTCCTTTTGTACGTGTCTGCAGAGGAGGACAGTGGTACAATTAAGATCAATGCCTACACTACCTGACAAAAGTTTTGTAGAAATGATAACTTGATTTCTGGTTGATCATTTGGTATCAGAAGTGGCTTACGTGAAAGGCAAACGCCTCAGGATTACGCATATTTTACCAAAATAAAATATGATCATGCTTTGATTTTTAATTATTTTATTAGGACAGTAAGGTCTGACTTTGCTTAGACTAAAGTCTTGTCACTTAACAGAAATAATGTCCAGTATAGAATATAAAGTCATGGTGCAGTGGAAAAAGAATGAATATTGTGTATGACTCCCATGAGCTTGGAGGACTGCATCCATACTCAAATGATCCATACTGCAATGACTCAAATAACTTATTAATAAAGTCATCTGGAATGCCAAAGAAAGCGTGCCTTCTCCTTCATCTTACCCCAGCCATGCTCAATAATGTTTATATCTGGTGACTGGGCTGGCCTATCCTGGAGCACCTTGCTTTCAGGAACTTTGATGTGGACGCTGAAGTATGAGAAGAAGTGCTATCCTGCTGAAGGATTTGCCCTCTTCTCTGGTTTGTAATGTATTGGGCAGCACAGATGTCTTGATTCCTCAGGTTGTTGATGTTGTCATTCACTCTGCAGATGTCTTGCATGGCCCCATACTGAATGTAACTGCAAACCATGATTTTTCCTTCACCAAACTTGACTGATATCTGTGTGAATATTGGGTCTATGCAGGTTCTAATAGGTCTTCTGCAGTATTTGTGATGATTTGGGATGCAGATGATTTAGTTGAAAAATCTACCTTTTGCCACTTTTCCAAATAATCAACTTAGTCAAGTTATTATATGTTGCTCTTACAACTGGTATTGACATCAAGAGTTTTGTCAGGTAGTGTATAAGCGATAGTAATAAAACATTATTTTGTATAAGGAGCAATGGCCAAAAAATGACTTATCATATTTGTTTTAATGGTTTCTATGACTTTTAATAAAAAAAAAAAACTGTAATACATATTTGTCCTTAGTGTTTATAAATTATACATGCCAAATTTTCTGATAACTTTGATGTCAATTACTGTAGATGTAATTTACTAATCTCGAAGACAAATAAACACTTTACTACTATTATTGCATTTCCTACTGTTAGTTAAGAGAACCTTATTGTTTAGTGTTTCCTGACAGTCTAATCTTACTAATGTTAATGCATGGGCAAATGGTCTACAAGTGTATTAATATAAAGACTGAATGGTTATTTTTTGAAAATGTCATCAAAAAACTCCATCTGAGAGCTCAAGGCAGCCTGATTATGACTGATTCAAAAAAGTCTATTTTATTTTACTTTTTCAGAGTAGGCACTGTAATTAATAAACCTTTATGCATACATGTTAATAATTGTCAGGATATCTATGATCATTATAATGAATGAATAAATACATACATACATGAGCAAAATGAATGTTCTGGTCCTGTTAAAGTTCTGTTAAATAAGCTCTATGTGTGCTTCATTGGATCATATTAGTGATGTTAACTGATGAAAATTCCTCTTCCCCTTCAGATCTGACAGTTGCATCAGCAATGTTTGCTATTATTAGTCTTTTCCTGATGGTGATGGGAGCGATCTGCATTATCATGGCAGTAAGCAAAGGTGTTCAGTTCTTCTTGAAGCCAGCCGCAGTTTGCTTCATACTCTCAGGTAAGTTTTTACTACTGACTATCATATTTACTAATATTATTTACTTTTGACTTCAAGTCCATTCAAGGCACATTATGTACATTTCTATGCTAAAAATGCAATGTAAAAAATGCAGGGTTCCATAGAAATAATTCACGTTGTCCCACAAATAGATTAACTAATTTAAGTTGATTGAACATATTTACAATTACAAAAATTTACAACAGTTCCAAACAAATCTCAAGATCTGTGTTGTTTCAGATCATTTTAAATAAGTAGTTTAAACAAGCAACAAAAATATATATATTTTTTTTGAGTGTGATAAGATTGGTATTTTTTTTCGTCATATATTCTCATGCTCAGTAATATATCATTATATACAATATCGTTATGCAGTATGTTTACTGAATTAAGTTAGCTTACTTAAATTTAAGTCGACTGAACATAAATTACATTGCCCCTCAAATAAAAAAACTAAATCTTGTTTCAGCGTATTTTTAATGAGTAGTTTAAACAAACAACAAATATTGTTCTTTTTTTGAGTGCTTTTGATAAGTGTAATGCATCCTTGCAGAATAATACGGATTGATTTCAATGATAGATTTTTAGTTTTAAATCTTTTGTTTAAGCCAAATTTATGAATGGAGCTGTAGCCTATAAAGTTGTTTCATTATTTTTTCACAATACACATTTCTCCACCATTTCGATACGCTCAATCATCCAAAAAGAACATTGTGATTGTGGAATAAAACTGCTTTTTCTGAAACAAATGTTTGCCCAACAGAAAAGCAAAGCAATTCATTGACATAATTCAAAGAGATTCAGATAAACTACTGTTAAAAAAATGAAAAATTGCTAATAAATTACCCGCCTTTAGCCCGTTTTTACTTGAGTGGAACCAACGGCGGACTTAACTAAGCAAGGTAAGCAGCTGCTTAGGGCCCCAAGGAATTAGGAGCTCCCAACCAATGCCAGGAAGCCTATATTAATCATATAGCTCTTTTATACATTTTCTATTGCATGTTGTAAAATCTGTCTATAACTGTTTTTTTAAGATTTTAACGTTATTAATTTTTGACAAACCGGGGGCCCTCATGAATCAATGTCAATGTCAATCAATGTAATGTTTCTTCCATACTGCACATGCGAGAAGTGTGAGAGCAGCGCTTCAGTCAAATACACTGCCAATCAGTGTTGCAAACCTAGTGACATTTTTAGACCCCATCACCAAATCTTCAAAAAAAAAAAGAGACTAGCAAATGTTTTTAGGTGTTACTGGAGATTTTTAGAGACTTTCATGTGTCCGTGCCACTCCTAACGTTACTCTTCGCGACGAGCTGCGGGTGAGGCTGTCGGTCTCTCCCCCGCCTCAGAGCGCTGCACAGTGCCACACAGCCATCTCTCACACCTGCAACACTGAGAGCAGATAATTCCTCTGCATACCAACGGCTAATGTTTCAGGACCGTGAGCGTGAGGTATTTGTTATAGTCAAACTGATCTGCTTCTCCTCTGTTTTAAATGTAATAATTTTAATGGACCGTTTATTATTTTCTTGCTGTTGTTCACAATCACAGAGATTTTTAGTGACAGCAGTCTGCCAGCGATCAGAGAAGAGGCAGGTAAAGAGTGCAAAAGTGAGATAGGGGGATAGAAATATGACAAACAAATCCTGCTGCCTGTCCGAAACATTATTTGTGAATTTATTGCCTGTTAATAGTACATTAGGAAGATAAAGGTTCCTTTAGATATTAAAATAAAACATACTTCACACACACATATATATATATATATATATATATATATATATATATATATATATATATATATATATATATATATATATATATATACTTTTTAACAAACAGTTTATTTTTCAAAAATGCTAGGGCCTCATACCTGGAATTGCTTAGGGCCCCCAAATCACTAAGTCCGCTCCTGAGTGGAACAATACAGAAGATTTTTAGTTAAAACATGTGGTCCATAGTCAGCGCCAGTGGTGTAGTGATTAGTGCGTCGACAAATGCACTCACGACAAATGCGCTCACGGCAACCCGAGTTCAATTATGCCTCGCGGTCCTATGGCGGTCATTCCCCTCTCTCCCCTCTCTCCATGCTTTCATGTCAATACTCTCTACTGTCCTATCCAATAAACGTGAAAACCCCGAAAATAATTATAAAAAAAAAACACATGGTCCATGGTGTTTTTTTTTTTACATTTTTAGCCAATGACAACCAGCACTTTGAGAGTCAAGAAAATACAGGCAGTAATAATAATAGTAGTAGTAAAAATAATAATAATAATATCCTGTGAGTCTTGATAATACATTGAGGTGTACAGTACGAAGCAAAATGATAATCGCTAATATAACGGATTTATGGAACATTACATCTGTAGTTTGCATTTTTGCAGCAGCTAATTTATGAATGAATCTGCATCAACTACATCAAAGAGATTTGCTTTATTTAAAGTGAATAAAATACCCTCCTTACTGGAGTTCAACATTAATTGAGCCGCAGCCACTCACCTTTCTCATGTGTAGAGTAGGTGAGATGAACTAGCAAAGCAGGCAGTGGGCCAAACCACTGTGAGGCAGGGGAGGGGGAACTCAACTGATCCTAAATGCTTTTTTTGCGTTTGTTTTTTATCTACTTACACAATTATGACATGTCCCCTTCGTTCCTCCCCGGGAATTACACCCACAGCAGCTCAGCATTATTAACATCATTACCTTTAAAAGCAAGAAATCAAGCTAAGAATGTATGCTATTGGTGACAGTGTATGCTAACACAAATGATTTTTAAAATAAAAACTTGGTTAATTCTGGTAAAAGTAAGGCAAATTAACGTTAATTTGCAAATATTTAAATGTTCCTTTTTTCCTCTCTGTCTCTCAACAGGTGTCTTAATCTTCCTCGGCCTTATAGTTTTCCACCAGTCAGTGCTTTCATTTTTAGCAAGTGACCAATCCATACCTCTCCGGCATCAAATGTCATGGTCGGTGACGTGTGTAGGCTGTGCTGGAGCTCTGGTGGTTGTTGCTGGAGCCTTGTTTTTGGTTCTTGCTCTTCCATACAGTCCGTGGGAAAAGTGCTTTCCTAAGAAGAACAGTGATATCTAGTGGAGTGGAGGCTAAAGCGCACTTATTCAACCAATTTAATCCTGGGATTTATACAGCAGGAGGTTGGGCAGACATTCTTGCAGATTATTACATTGGAACTTTTCTGTGATGGGATCATCCAGCTTAAATATAAAAATCCATATAAGCTTGAAACTACAGTATAACGGAATAGCTCGATAGCTTTTTTGGTGTAAAATTAATTGTGCTTTATTTTTGGTTGAACTGTTCTTTTTATTAGTTCAGTCAATGTTTATAAATTGCATTCAACATTTGTCCTGTATGAAATATATATATATATATATATATATATATATATATATATATATATATATATATATATATATATATATATATATATATATATATATATATATATATATATATATATATATATATATAATGTATGTGTTAAATATATTTGGGTTAAATATACATACCAATGAGCTGTTTGGGAACTGAGATCCTGTTTCATTGAGCCTTTTCTGAAGAATAATTAAGTCTGAAGACATTTTTGTAATGTCTTATAGGATTTAATATTTACATGCATGGACAAAAACTCACAGGTGTGACAACAATATTGAAAGACAGAAGTGAATTATCAAAATAATTAATTTGTGGATGAGCAGAACAGGATTCACTCCTACCCAGGTAACAAAACATTCTGGCCCAGATTTGGCATAAATCTGGCACAGCAGGCATTCATCCCACACTGGCATACAGCATTTGGGCCAAAAATGGCCCTGGTTTAGCAGAGGTACTCTAGCACCGTCTTTAAGGCAGCACACAATACTTGTGCCATATGTAAATTGTAGTATTTGGCCCAGATGTTAATAATTGATATGTGGACCATGTAAGTTTGACCCACATTTAAAATATTTTTTTATTATTTTCAAATAAAGAAAAAAACATTCTACCAATCAGGTTGCTTCAAGAACGCCCAAAGCACACTTAAAGCGCAATGATTCATAGGTTTATAAATTTCATTGCACTCGTGACACACCAACATATCTGGCCCAGTTCAGGTATGGGTTATTAACTTGGCTGAGACTTGGCCCAGATATGGTCCATGTTTGGCTCTTGTCTGGAAGCCAGACTTGGTCGAGTAATGTAGTGTAATTCACTGTGGCATTGTGGGCTAAGCAAAAGCTGATTGTTTGGGCCAGGGCTGAGATATTTTGCTATGTGGGTACTGTCTTTGGTATCTTGACCAAATAATACAATATTTAAAGACATATTATTTGGTTGTTCTTACTAAACCACCATCAATGAAACATTTTGTTTAGTTTTTTTTGTTCACTAAAATACATAGGTATTTTCATCCTCGTCCATTTGCCAGGACGTGTGTTTACTATGGACAATATCTGAACAACATAAATCAAATTGCCATTAGAGTCAGGCACACGCATCATGTCACCAGTAGTAAATGTGAACCGGGACCTGATGCAGTGGATGAGAGGACATTTGTAAAGTCATTTTTACCATCTTTTGGTGCACAAAAGTGTTCTTGTAGCTTCGGATAATTATAGTAGACCCACTGAAGTCACATGGAATATATCAGTACCATTGCTGTCTATGAAGGATGAGGGAGCTCTCAGATTTCATCTAAAATATCTTCATTTGGGTTTCGAACATGAACAACGGTCTCAGGGCATTGGAAGCACATGAGGGTGAGTAATTAATAACAGATCTTACATTTTTGGGTGAAAGGTATTTGGCCTTAAGAAAACTAGTTAATAATGCAGAAAAGAGGTGGTGGGGATATTTTGTTTTGTGGCTTATTTATTTCTAAGATAAAGCATTTGTGTTTACGTTTGCTGTAAAAGCTTGTGCTTAACACAATTCCTTTCTGCTATATGTCATACTAGTAGAACTAGGATTTCAGTTCAGTTCTGTACACAGTGAAAATAATTTCTGTACCTGTATTTTCAAAAGATTTTACCAAGGGTATACAGAAATAGAAGAAACCATGCAGTAGATACAGTTTATGCTAAAATTAATGTGATATACATATCATTAATAGAGTTCTTAGGGACAAAGAAGCATTGACTGTAACTGCATTCACAGGAAACAGCCCTAAACCCAACCATCATCGTTATTAATGTCTACACCTTCCCCAAACCTAAACCTAACCATCATAGTTATTAACATCTACACCTACCACAACCCTAAACCCAACCATCATCGTTATTAATGTCTACACCTACCACAACCCTAAACCCAACCATCATAGTTATTAACGTCTACACCTTCCCCAAACCAAAACCCAACCATCATCGTTATTAATGTCTACACCTACCACAACCCTAAACCCAACCATCATAGTTATTAACGTCTACACCTTCCCCAAACCAAAACCCAACCATCATCGTTATTAATGTCTACACCTACCACAACCCTAAACCCAACCATCATAGTTATTAACGTCTACACCTTCCCCAACCCTAAACCCAACCATCATAGTTATTAACGTCTACACCTTCCCCAAACCAAAACCCAACCATCATCGTTATTAATGTCTACACCTACCACAACCCTAAACCCAACCATCATAGTTATTAACGTCTACACCTTCCCCAAACCAAAACCCAACCATCATCGTTATTAATGTCTACACCTACCACAACCCTAAACCCAACCATCATAGTTATTAACGTCTACACCTTCCCCAAACCTAAACCCAACCATCATCGTTATTAACATTTACTCCTACCACAACCCTAAACCCAACCACCATCATTAAAAGCTACACCTTCCCCAAACTTAAACCCAACCATAATAGTTATTAACGTCTACACCTTACCCAACCCTAAACCCAACCATCGTTATTAACCTCTACACCTACCACAACCCTAAACCCAACCATTACCGTTATTAATGTCTACACCTTCCCCAACCCTAAACCCAACCATCATTAACGTCTACAGCTACCACAACCCTAAACCCAACCATCATCGTTATTAACTACACCTTCCCCAACCCTAAACCCAACCATCATCATATTAACGTCTACAGCAACCACAACCCTAAACCCAACCATCATAGTTATTAACGTCTACACCTTTCCCAAACCTAAACCCAACCCTCACCATCATTAACGTACAGGTGCAAAAGTTGCGGAGGCATTTATACTTGACGCGTTTGCCATTGTACTGTTATTTGCAACCACAAAGGGCAATGCCAAGCAGGCTAACTGTCATGACAAAACGAATAAAGAAGTCAGTGAGTGGAATTGCTAAATGAATGAATATAATAATATATCAAATGAATCGTTTGTGGATAAATTTGGAGAAAACTCGTGAAAACATTTGCTAAAAATGTTTTCTGTTAAGTATGTCTGCCATCTTGTCAATAACATCTCATTGTGACATCTCGCATGGTTCAATGAGATCTTGATAACTGCAGGTTATGCCTCTAGCTTACTACAAGTTACGTCCCTCTCTTGCAGTCCGCAGACAGATACACTTGGCTCACTCGCCTGCACGAAACACACTTAGAATCAATGTTTTCCAAGAAAGGTGGAGTTTTTAAAGTAAAGTGTCTGGTGCATATGGAGATGAAAATAGTGTCTTGGGCAGGTGATTTGTCTAGCCGCATCATGTGAAGTACACTTAGAATTGTACAAGCTTTAATAAGAGCAAAAATTAAGCTTTTATATTGATGTATACTCAAATTTTTTATACTCAAGTTCTGGTCTTGGCACTAAAGTATCCATTACATATAAACTTTACAGCTGTAAGTATCAGAAATAAAGCTCATTCGTGGTTCACATCTACAGTAAGTATATTCAGATATCATATTTTTTTAACTTTCAAACTACCACTGAACCTAAAGTCCAACTAAAATATTCATGTCTCCCAGTTATTTCTCCATGATGAAAATAAGAGAACCACTTGAAATCCTTAACAGGGCTGCTTGAGATACACGAGGGAATTTATTCAGCTACGACGACACTATATCTAATAAGAGTCGTGCCTCTGACGTGAAACAACCACAATGAATATAACATTGCATATTTGAAAAGCAGCACGGTCGCTCGTATCTTCATTTTGAAACTACAACACTGTAAATAAAAAAAGAAATGACTACTTATGGGAACACACAAATGGAAGTAGTACACACAGAAACTGAAATGAGTAAAAGAGAGACATTGCCAGCTTTAACTGTGGAAATGTGTGGTCAGATTCACAGACAGAGGGCAGTTTAGTCTTTCAGGAGGATCTTCAGCCATATTGAAAGTCTGCTTTTCTGTTTTTGATCCATGGTTTTAGTTTGTCATCCGATGATGCCAATGAAAAACCCAGTCGATTCATAGAGCAGCCCTCTTCATCTGGAGGTGGTCGCTCGATGACAGCAAGAGATGAACTCAAATCAAAAGCATTAATTAAAAGCTCCGGCGTCTGCTGCTGCTGCTCCCGCTGCTTCCCATTGTGAAAACTGACACTGATGCTGATCTAGAATCAGTTATTGGAAGTGTTCGAGGAAAGCAGATCATAATAATGAGAAACTTTCATTGTTGGCTGCCTCTGGTGCATGACAGAAATAGCTTTCCAGCTGAGCTGGGCCTGATTATGTAACAATCTGAAAAATACGCTGGTTTAAAACTCAAGCTTTGAGTGTTGGATTTAGTTTATTAATGAAAACTTTTATATAAACGATCACAATTTATTTTAAGGTACAATTTTTGGTATTATTAATCCATTAAACTACTAAATAAATGGCTATTCTTGTTATTAATAGGTAGCACCATGTAAGTACTAATAAACAGCAAGGTTGCTTCCGAAATCGCCTACTACTCAGTAGGTACTGCACTTGAAGTTAAATGTACTACTCGACCATTAGAAAAGTCTGTTTGTTATCATCACGTGACCTACCCGCATCAGTTGTGCAGCTTCACTCCCATTCATGAATTTCCTTGTGGTGCATCATGGGTTAGAGTATCGTCCATCGAATGCGCTCCTCAGAATCTCGCTGGAAGTAATAAGTCATCTGGGTACTTCTCGCATACTGTTTTTCTAATTATATGAATTCGGACATACTGCTGCCTCGCATACTGATTTTAGCATACTTTATAGTATGCAAGTATGTGATTGTGGATGCAGACCAAGTTATAAGCCGCTAGTTAATAAGTGAGAATAGTTTTGCGTGTTGCTGTGCATTTATACTTCTGCATGCTGTTTGTGTTGCTCTGCAATAACACTTGTGAAACACTAGCTGGCAGTACGTTTCTATATTCCTCTGTGTCGAGTTTCTTTGCTGGTGTTTTGTTTTTTTCTGAACGCTACCTTTATATACAAGTAGCATTCTGAGGCAGGAACCAGCAGACATGTAACAACTTTAATCATAAAGTAAACACAATACAACAGTTTCCATCTGGAGCTCCTTCACGGGACACGACAATTGTAAACACGTGCATTCGCACAGCTCGCACCCCCACCCACACTCGTCAGCACTACCAAGCCAACCAATCACAGAGCTTACACTACGCATTGTTGCGACATGTAGTCAAATTTTTTAAGAGGTGCGCAAGGTATGACAGCGCAAAGGCTGCGCCAGACCATACGTGTGCGCTTAATGCACTGCAACATACATATAAGAGTTGGAGGTAAAGGGGGTTGCACACTGGATGCGCTTATTGGTGTCGCGCCACACAGCGCCATGCATTCTAGAATTCTAAACATAGATTACTACACAGTGTCTGTGGAGTCTTAAAAAGTATTAAAAGTTGATAAATCAAATATGAGAAAATGAAGGCCCCTAAAAGGTATTAAAAAGTCTTAATCATGTTTTTTCGAAGTGTTCAAAAAAGCATAAATATATTTATTTTCATCCCTAATATTACCAACGGCGTGCTCTACTGGTTCGGGCCAGGGCAAATCCGGCCAAGTTCTCCATCCTGGTGATGTCACGAAATTTTCGACAAACGTGGGAAGGTCGTGTGACGCTCTCCACATGTAGAGTGAAATCCCTAGAGTGAAACAGACGGCAAAGTGGGAAAATGTAAGTTTGCGTACTCCTGGTTGGAGAAAGACGAGTTTAAACAGTGGCTGAAGCCTGTTGCTGAAAACAACCGCATAATTTATTCTTTAAGCTTTGTTTCTTCCAAGCTTATCTGAGTTCTGTTGCATGGTTGTGCTCCATTCATTTATTTAACTACAACTATTTATTAACAACTGTTTATTAAGTTAAAAGTTTGATACTGATCAGAACTTAAAGTGGCCTTAAAATATTCTGAGAAGGTCTTTAAAAAGTCTTAAAAGCTGTCCGCAGCACCCAGCTACGATTCAGGACACTGTTCGCACACCAGATGCGCTGTTCAGCGCCGTGCTGTGATGCGCATATGACAGTTGGAAGTAATGCACATTGGACAAGCACATTCGCATGTTATTTAAAACTTAACTATTCAGATGTCGCTCACTGGCACAGCAGAAATATCGTAGAGCCGTAGCTCGAGTTGTGGCACCAGTGTGCGTACCAGATAGAAATCTATGTTTAGAATTCTAAAATATGTGGCACTGTGTGGCATGGCGCATCGCAGAGCGGCGCATCTGGTGTGCAACCCCCATTAAATTTGTTTATGCCTTTATTAAGATTTTCATGGTAATGTTTACTTTCACTGTCTCATTCATGGAAACTCCTGAGATAAATAAGTTATATCTCTGAACTTTAATAATAAATCGATATAAAATGCAGCGCTTCCCACCTCCTTTATTTAGCCGCAATGACTTCTGGGACTTCTCTAGCTAATTTTGCGCTCAAGTCTGCATTGATGCATCCTCGATATCAAGAACACATCTTGGAACTTTCATGCGTGCTCTCTTGTTGCGGTCTTGACTTTTAAAACTGAAATTTGCCAGTTGATGATGACGTTACACAAGGACGCGAGAACGCTGAAGAACGCATATTGAGAAACGGCCAATGAGTGATACGTAATTAAATATACAGTTGTAAGATTTTTAAATGTAAGTGTCTACTGTAACATTTCAAATAGCTATTGTAAAAATAAAATGATAAAAATAGAATAAATAATCTACCATCATCATCCAATGTAACAGAAATTAAACATCCTGATCATTCAAACATATAATAAAGTAATCAATCTAAACTCTATAATACTTTTAATGATTAAAACCTAGCATAGTGGCAAAGTATAAACATTTAAAACCATGATTAATTAGCACCTTAGAGGTGCACGGTGACCCATAAATAGGCTCTTTCAACACACGTGCAGCACATGCACTTGAGTATTTGTCAGTTATGTGCAATGACATCCATGCTGAAGCCGAGATTCTCCTGCCTATTTCCATCCATCTGTTTCACATGTTTGGCATGCTCTCTTGATATGCATTACTCCGCTTGCCAATCATCATAAGATCACCTTGTTCTGAATGCAGTTTTGATCTATAATTTAATACACAGTAAGCACCTTTTCATTCTACCTTGTTTCTTTCATTCCCTGTCACAAGTCGTTTTCTATTTTGACCTGCTTCCAGATTTCCATCTCGCTGTTCGTCCCACTCATCTCATTTCCTCCCTCCTGCTTCCTCTAAATTTAGAGCGTGGCCAATTGCGCTCCAGAGGACGCAAGCAACACAAACATGGATTTGAAGTGCGCTTTCCCTCTCTCACAAACCTCTCGTAGAAATAGTGAGCTGATTTTATTTACATCTAAACCTGGTCTGACTCCAGTGCGGCGTGGGTGCTCCGCTTTGGTTACATATCAGGCATCTTTACCTTCAGCGTGACCTAAATAAATCTGCAGGCCTCACAGCAACTGAATCTTCTGATGAGTTACAGCTTGTTTACATTCAGCCTATCTTTAAACTTTGCCCTTGCTGGTTTGACCTTTGAAAACTCTTGAGCTCACAGTTCAGTCATGTACTTTCAGGAAGCTAATGATCGCTAACGGTATTCCAAGTCATGGGATACCTGATCCTAAAGACCACAAGAAACTGCTTGACAAGTCTCGTTTTCTTCTGATGACGTATTTCTTTTAATAGCATTCGCTACTTGCTAAGGCTAATCAGATTCAAGTAGTATTAGAGAAAATGACACTTTTATTCTATAGCATGTTTGGTAATACTTTAAGGGCTGTTCATAAGACTGTCATGAAACCTTTATTATCATGAGATGACATGCCATAAATGAGATTTTATGCATGCTTATAACAACTTCCATGTCAGCTATGACATTTTAAATCTCTGCTGAAAAATCCAGCTTAAACCAGTCTAGGCTGATTGGCTGGTTTTAGCTGGTTTCCCAACAAATGATGTCATCTTTGCATCCCAACTGAAAAAAAAACAGCTTAAACCAGCCTAGGCTGGTCGGCTGGTTTTAGTTGGACAACCAGCCTGGTTTTAGAGGGGTTTTGGCCATTTCCGGGCTGGTCTTAGCTGGTCAGGTTGAAAAATGACCAGCTAAAACCAGCTTGACCAGCCTGGTTTAAGCTAGCTGACATAGCTGGTTTTGGCTGGGCTCCCAGCCTGGCTAGGCTGGTCAAGCTGGTTTTAGCTGGTCATCTCCCAGCTTGATCAGCTAGGACCAAGCTGGAAATGGCTGGAAACCAGCCTCGAAATGGCCAAAACCCCTCTAAAACCAGTCTGGTCGTCCAGCTAAAACCAGCCAACCAGCCTAGGCTGGTTTAAGCTGTTTTTTTCAGTTGGGATGCAAAGATGACATCATTTGTTATGACAACTTGACATAAACAAATAAATCTCAACTTGTTTTTGTCTTTGACATGAGGACTTCTGTCATAAATCTGTCATAAACATGATTGTCAAAGTTTATTATTTAAAATAAGGTGGGCACACAGCTATCCTTTCAAACTTTCAAAAATGTCTATAAAGATATAGTATGTATGTTGTTAGTAGGTGGCGCAGTGGCTAGCCCTGTCGCCGCACAGCAAGAAGGTCGCTGGTTCCAGCCTCGGCTGGGCCAGTTGGCATTTCTGTGTGGAGTTTGCATGTTCTCCCCGTTTGCGTTTGGGTTTCTTCCGGGTGCTCCGATCTGCCCCACAAGTCCAAAGACATGCGCTATAGGTGAATTGGGTAAGCTAAATTGTCCGTAGTGTTTGTATGTGAATGAGAGTGTATGGATATTTCCCAGTGATGGGTTGCAGCTGGAAGGGCATCCGCTGTGTAAAACATGCTGGATAAGTTGGTGGTTCATTCCGCTGTGGCGACCCCTGATTAATAAAGGGACTAAGCCGAAAAGAAATTGAATGAATGAATATGCTGAATATATAAAAATGTGCTGCATTTTCCTTGCAATAAAATAATATATATATCCAACAAAATGTACAGTAGTATCTGTATCTAATAATAGTATCAGATAACAATGATGTGGATAGTTGCCAGTTAAATTAAAGTTACACTAGTATCACATTTGTTTATGCAGCTTATAATACAGTTAGTTGTTTTAATCCACCTTGAATTGAACATGAAAAACTAAAACAGTGTACTCCAGATGTTTCTTTCAATTAGAATTATACTTAAACTATTAAACAATTAAAGCTCCTCCATGGCAATGTTTTTACCAGAATAGGCTCATTCTGAAAATATAGCCCTATATACATTTCTGGAGATAGCAAATTACAGTATGTAGCAAGAGGAACGTATGGCTGCATTTCATCTTTAAATGAACGATATGATGCCAATACTTTTCTCGCTTACCAGCTGACCGCTTACCTCCGTACGGATGGCTTTTCCACCATTACCAGTTTGCCCAGTAGCTCGCCACATACATCAGCAGACTTGAGACGCAGAGTAGGAGCTGACAGTGACGATGGCGTTCGTGTCTGCTGAAGAACGGTTCTTGAATGCAGATAAGACAAAAACAGAAGCCAAAAAAATAAAATAAACAAGTAAATAACCAGGTGAGAATGTGGTAAAATCTGAAAACGTGGTAAAAATCAGGTTGCTATGATGGCTTTTCTTTTTCTGGATTGCTTTTGAAAACACTTCGGTTGGGTTTAGGGAAGTGGGTATGCGGGTCAATCGGTGCTTTTGAAAACACTATCGCTTAGGTTTAGGGAAGGAGGAGGGTGGGTCAGTCGGTTGGTCAGTCAGTCAGTTAGTCAGACGACAGCGGCCTCTGGTGGATTTACAGGAGAACAGCTGGCACGAATGGCACTCGCGGGAGAAATTTGAGATCTCAAAAGCATACACAGCGGCCGCTGGTGGATTCGCGAAATCAAAACTGCAAAAAAAAATGTAAGTCCTGGAATGTATTTCGCAATCTCCAGAAATGTTTACTGTATAGGGGTACGTAATCAGAATGAGCCTGGGTTGGTTTTTACTCATGGATTAAACATAAGAAATATGGGTGGAGTCGAAATAGGTGGAGCCACACCCACTTCATCACCACAACAGTGTTTGAGAGGTGTTTAACTGCAGGACTGAACTTGCTCTGGTATCTTTGACCCATGGAAACAGAGTTTAAAGAGCCCATATTATGGGTTTTTGAAAATGCCCTTCCATGTAGTGTGTCACACAGCTCTAAGTGAAGTGAAATGTCCAGCTAAGGCTTAAATCTGTAAGTGTACAGTGTTTAAAACTATTGAATCATCTATAAAAGAGTCGACTCATAGTGCTTCAAACGAGTCGTCTTGATAACGAGTCATTAGGTGTTTCGCGATGATGTGGCTACGAAACACAAGTAGTTGTGCGCGCAAACCCGGGAGATTTGAAACCTGCGGCCCCGCCCACTAACAGAAAAAAAGTCTCACACACACACACACACACACACACAGACACACAGACAGACACCGGTCGAATGAAGTCACGCTGTGCAGATGGATATACTTGACAGTTCACCCAAAGATGAAACCTCAGCAATATAGCCTAGCCTTGAACAGTTCTAGTGCTTCTGAAAACATGCTTAAAAAGAAGACTTCATCGGTTTGTTAAAGGAAGGATCAGCAAAGACTTTCAGAACATGGATCAGTGCATCATGGATCAGTTTCTACCCCCATTTCACAAGTGTAAGAACGTGCGATTAAAACTGTTGCCTCGTTTACTCTAGCTTGCAAATTATGTATTTAGTTGTGTTTTGTTACTTGTAACTGTGTGTACTGTATCAGGTTAACTCTATATATTCTCATATTGCATGTAAAGCCACGTTGAAAACGCGACGCGTGCGGTCAAGTTTCAAAATAGTTCAGCTCAGGTTCGAGGTGAGGTGTCTAAATTGCACCCAGCAAGCTGAACTGGCGCTCTAGGCATGTGTGTGTGTGTGTCTCCTCTTAGGAGCGGGTGGTGAGGGAGGCGTCGCCGACGCCGCCGCGCCCTCTCTATTCTGGACGCGCCGGCCCTGTGTGTGTGTGTGTGTGTGCGTGCGTGTGTGTGAAACGAGCTGGTAGACTGAAGGGCTAGGAGATCTCCTCGCCAGTTCTTGGACTTTTTGCTCAATAAAATAGTTAGTCGTCAGTATTTTCTAGTCCATCGTCTGTGTTTACATTCACCCACTGGCAGCCAAAATCCACTATAAAGCATGTGTGCACTGTGACTACTTTTATATTGTTGATTAGCAGCTGGGCATTTCACTCTGTCTCGCGCTGAAGCCTTGTCCGTGTCGACCAATCGCAGCAGGCTGTCATCGGTCCAATCAGTGCAGATTAGCTTCGCGCTGAGGAGGGGTTTGGGATAGGATATTTAGGTATAAATGGGATAATTAGGTGGGATAATTAGGTATAAATAAATGCAGATTATAAGACCATCAAAGTGTTTTTTGACCTTGCATGCATATTAGACTGTTGTTGGAGACCCTTACAACCTAAATATGACCCTATTTCATGTATAATATGGGCTCTTTAGATAATGCTAAAGACCCCATTTTAGCTTTGGAAACACTGATGTTGCTTTCATTATAAACAAACTGAAAAGCAAACTTTTCAAAAACGCTAAATATCGTTCTCTGATCTGTCAAGGCCTTATTATATGACCGTTACACAACCGGTAGATGGCAAGAACCGTACAGATGACAGTAAAATATGCGCATGCACAGTGTGGGCGAAGTTCCAGAAAGCAGGTACTGTAAGACAAAAACAGAAACCAAAAAATAAAATTAACAAGTGAATAACAGGGTGAGAACATGGTAAAATCTGAAAACATGGTAAAAATCAGACGAGGGCTTTTCTTTTTCTGGATTGCTTTTGAAAATTGTTGGTTGGGTTCAGGGAAGTGGGTGGCTGGGTCAATCGTTGGGTTTATGCGAGAACAGCAGGCCCGAATGGCCAATTCAAAAGTCTATAACCCAACCCAAAGATTAATTAGGTTGTTTACTTAATTCATTCATTTAAACCTTGGGTTAATTATCTCAAACCTCATTTAAAGGCACAATAGTACATTTTTGTTGCATTAAAAATGCTCCAAAACCACTACTAGCACAATATAACGTACAGTATATTTCTGCTGTACTGTGTGTGTGCTTACATTATCCCAAATACCTCTAACAGCGTTTCAATTCAGAGAAATCTGCATTTTTAATCAGCGACACAGTCCGTGTCTTGCATCGTCTGTCAATGGTGTCCTTTCAAGTTAGCCTTGGGAAATGGTTTGACTTTTGTTGAAAGCATGAAAGCACAACTGCACATCTAGCAAGAGAGAGAGATGCTGAAACTGCATATGTTTTATTAGATAGTTGAGTATCTCCAAACTCAGTCCATACCTTCAGTAGAGGGTTTGAAATAAATCCTTCTTTAAGATGATTGTGTAGTCATGTGTTTTTTAGTCACATTGAATCAATGAAAGCCGTTAAATTTTCTGAGTATTCTACAACTGCTATTAGGACATCCTTGGGTTTTTTTAATGGTTATTTAAAGTTTCCCAGAGAGAGCCCTCTGCTCTTTGAAGGAGATTTCCTACTGATAACACAACCATGCTTCCATGAAAAGATGAGAATTGCTGCCTTTAAATTATAGTGATTTCATTTCAATTGATTATGTAGCATGTCGATTTCATTTTGATGGATTATGTAGCCCTAGTCTATTACATATTTATTTAAACAAGAGTTTGAATGCAATTTTTTTTGTGTGACCCTGCCCTATTGGCTTTAAATTAAATTGACATATATGCTAAAAACAGAATTATTAGAAAAAAATATGGTTGCTGTAAGTTAGCAAAAGGCTAAGTTTAGTCGCCTTTGATAGCTAGGCACACTATTAAAAAATTAAAAACTGTCATTGTTAGCTTGTTTCATTTAAAGCCAGAAAGTAAATTACAGTAATTTAGAGCAGCACACCAATCTAGACTTGTAGGGATGGCTAATTAGTTTAACTTAATGTAAACTAAAGCTAAATGTTCGTCTTACTGGGAAAAAAGGGCAAACACATGAATTTTATGACCATTACTACTTCTGTAAATTGATAGAAGAAAACAGGTGATCTTGCCCTTTCACTGGTTGAAATGGCAGGTGTGTGTGTGTTTTTTTTTTTTCTTCTTTTTTTGAATTTGTGCATTTTTGCAGACTCTGCAGGGGGCACATAATGATGACTTGATAATGTTTGATTGGCTGATGAAGTTGTTGTCCCTGGGTCATAATAAAATATATTGGTCTCAGGACAACTAACACTTGGCAAAATCAGGACGAGCTATGCCACTCACCCATAACCTTTTTCCCTAAGTATGTATCTTATTATTTTAGTCCACTGCACAATTCACAACAGTACATTAAGATCATGTTTGTTTCTACACAAGAAACATAAATGTCATGCCTATGATATTACATACCATTGTGTTCTTTTTTTCATGAACCCTTGCCACAAAACATTGGCTGCATCTGAAATCGCCTACTACTCGAGTGGTACTACATTTGAGCTTGAATTTACTACACGACTGTTAGAAAAGTAAGTTCTATAAATATATTTAATACTACTCAGCTTGCATACTGTTTTTATCGAACTTTATACTATGGAAGTATGCGATTTCAGATGCAAGCCTTATTCAACCCTGATTTTGTAGAACTTTTAAAATTCAAAAAAGTTCTTAAGAATGGTCTGAATGTAGAACATACCTTTTCCACAAATTTACTTCCTCATCTAGTGTGTTACCACACTTACTTTATGAGCTAAAACCATAGACTGTAAAAAATATGGACATAGTATCCGTGACGTCACCCATAGGTTTCTGAAGAGCGCAAATGAAGCTACAAGTGGGCGTGGCCAACCATCGCCATTTTGTTTGCGTGTCATCGTGCCAACCAGGGGTAGCCAAAAAATGGCAAAGAGGCAGAGCATGGAGTACATTCAATGTCTAAAGAAAATTATAAATGATAAATTATCTTAAGTAATCCAAATACATTTATAGATATGACGTATAAGTATACTGTATAAGAATTTCACTTACCTGGGAAATGGAGGTCACTTTAATGTTTTTGTCAGCACAATTAAGTGCACACAGCATGCCATATCATCTGATAATTGTAGGAAATAATTCCAAAAGTCAATTGACTGTGTAAAGACACATAAAACAAAACCAAAATATGATGTATATGAGAGAGTTCAGCGGCTAATCAGCTGAGGTGACGAGACAGTGAGCAGCAAGACCTAGTTATCACAAGTGGCCACACCCTTAAATATGCAGACTTAATAAAACTATGTGTGTGTATATATATATATATATATATATATATATATATATATATATATATATATATATATATATATATATATATATATATATATATATATATATATATAAATGAAACGGATGAGCTATAAGAATGAAAAAAATCCACCCCCTCACAGTTGGCATGAGGTATAATACTAGCTATATACACCAAAATAGTTTTTGCAGCAGGCTGTAAACACCTTCTTTCTGCCATACGGTTGGCCATATTAACATTGGGTTCAATAGAAATGTGCTCTATTATTGAGACAGGCTTACACAGTAAAAAAAAATCCGTTATTTTACATGTTTTTTTTTGGCAGCTAGGGTGCCAGAAAACCCCCTTAAAATAACAGCCATGAAATTACAGACATTTCCAGTAAAATAACAGACTTTAAATTGCAAAAATTTCCTTACATTTTTATTTCTGTAATTTACCTTCTGTTATTTTACGGCAAATCTCTGTAATTTACCAGTCGTTATTTTATGGTGTTTTTTTCTAGCACCCTGGCTGCCGAAAAAAAAAAAAAACATAAAATAAAGGATTTTTTTTTACAGTGTAGCGGAATTTCAATTAATTGCAATTTCAGTTACTTCCGTATTAGCTTCATGAGGGTGAGCAGGAGGTTGCAGCTTGGCTAAAACCAAAAAGCAACAACTTGAAAACAACCTTGTATTTTACTAGCTTTTCTTAAATTCTTTGGTCTTGAGGAATCTTGATTTTGACACCTATTGGTGTGGATGCATCAACCCAGCAGGCACAGTACGTCAACCTGACGTCAGATTGACGTTGTACCCCAACGTTGTTAGACGTTGCATTTTGGGTGGAAATGAAAATCAGGATGACGTCAGAACCCAATGTCAGACCAACGTCAGTGTTCAGTTTGGTCACTTACTTAAAAACTAAATATCCACATCTATTGATGTTACAGCTTGCCATTGTGTTGGCGTTACAACTATAACGTCTATTACACATTGGATTTTGGTTGCCATACCTGACGAATAAATGTCAGTATTTGATGTCAATATGACATTGGCTTAAGATGTTGGCTCGATGTCGGATTTTGGTCACTTAAGAAGTCAACCTAAAATCAACCAAATATCAATGCCATTTGATTTCATTATTGGACGTCAAATAATGTACATTAGACCTAAAGCTTACCTAATATTATTGTCTTATGATGTTGTGTGCCTGCTGAGAAAAGTCTTTATTAACTTCACAAAAAGCTAATTGTGTCGTCAGTAGCCATCTTTATACTTACTGGTAGATTACCAATAATTTACTGTAAGAGATTATATCTGAGCAGGACCTTTTAATCAGTTCCGACAATTTTTCATTATGAAAGCTGGTCCACTGCATATACAGTGGGTGACACTTCAAAAGGACCATTTTCTCCGCGTGTGGCCCTGCTGCAGCACTAGTGGATTAAGAACATGTTTTTAAGTGTAACAGCAGTTTGCGACTATGCAACCAGGGGGCACAAAGCGACGAAATGCGAACGGACAGAAATACACAGTCGTTGTAAATACCCTGCTACTTGTAAATGAAAATGAAATAATGAAACAAAGCATTATAATTCCTGC
The DNA here is from genome assembly GCF_903798145.1 of Danio aesculapii. Lineage (NCBI taxonomy): Eukaryota > Metazoa > Chordata > Actinopteri > Cypriniformes > Danionidae > Danio > Danio aesculapii. The sequence continues at coordinate 11,830,652 of NC_079453.1, forward strand.
ATTAATCATTAAAAACTTGTCCACTGCATAAACAGTGGGTGACACTTCAAAAGGACCATTACCACAGTGTGTGGCGCCACCGCGGCACAAAGGGATTAGGAACATGTTTTTAGGTGTAACAGCAGTTTGCGACTATGCCACCAGGGAGCACAAAGAGACGGGATGTGAACGGACAGAAATACACAATACCTGTAAATACCCTGCTAATTCTAAATGTAGATGAAATAATTAAACAAAGCATTATAATTCCTGCATTAATCATTATTAATTAATCATTGTTATCATTGTAAGTTTGTTAAGTGCAATGAGGATTCTTTTTGGAAAGTAAAATTAAAGAAATAAAAGACAACTAAAATGAAAGTACAAACATACATACACAAAGATGTAGATGAATGATGTGAGGTGATGTATGAACAAAGTATACAACTGACAACTGATAGCGTGCTGAGTTTTTCCATATTTTGGCAGAGTTACGTGTATACCTGTAATGGTACTTAAAATGCTGACTCTGATTGCTTACAGTATTAAAAAATTCATTTGTGTATTTTGTGGTCATTTCTACAATCATTTCTACAGTGATCTTTTGGGATTATAACATGAAAGAGACAAATGTTTTAAGTGTAATACACAGTGCTATTTTTATATTTATTGTTAGAACTTGCAGATGTGTATCTAATTGCTGCTGTTTGTGTTCTGTATCAATGGTTTGGTCTGGACAGAAGCACTACTGGTGCACATTCAAACTGTAACTCAGACTGATGACAGCACTCTTCAGTAGATGCACAGGTGTCATTTCATTGCGTGGCACTTCTCTAAAAGGTATGTACTGTACAGTAAGGATGCCTCAGTGTTGGTATGAATAGACATATGCACACACAACAAGGCCCGTCACTCATCATTATGTTTTTTTTTTTATATAAAAGTGAACATGAGCCTCCAGAGAATCATCTATTTCAGTCACGTCCTTCCCTTGAGCTAGACGCAGACGTGAATGCATTGCTTTCTAATTACTCGATTTGTGTGTGTGTGTGTGTCTCCTGTAGGTTTGTGTAGGGCGTTGGGCTTACTACCTAGACAACATTGTAAGATTCTCACTCACAATGCTGCTTTTTTTTTTTAGATAGGTTTGGCAAAATTGGCCAAAAAAAGGCAGCAACTCTACAGAAAACTTAGAAACATACTGTACCATGCCGTCACCATTCATTATATTTGGTTTGGTACACCTTGCTAGCTTCTGCCTTCAAATATCTTAATTCTTCATGACAAATTCAACAGGGTAATGAAAAAAGTCCATTAAATTTTTGTCCATATTGAACTGATAGCATCACACAACTGCTGCAGATTTGTTGACTGCAACTTTATGGTGCATATGGATTGTATTGGATTGAGATCAATCATGTTCCAGTCCTGAAACTAATTGGAGATTATGTTGTAGTTTTGTGCCATGGTGGATTCTCCTGCTTGAAATAGCCATGACAAGATGGGAAAACTGATCATGATGGGATGAATTTGATCAGCAACATTATTCAGGTAGACTGTGGTGTTTATATGATGCTCAATTGGTCCTCAAGGGACTGAAATGTGTCATAAATATCCCCCACACCTCCAGTTGCCTGGTTGATAGTAAGTAGGACGTTTTCAGGAGGTTCGCTGCTTTCCAAGTATATTTTCTCATTTTCAGACCATTTTCTGTAAACCCTAGAGATTGTTGTCGATGAAAAGTCTATTAGATCAGCAGGTTCTTGTCTTGCACCAGCAACCATGGTAATTCAAAGTAACTTAAAGTTGGTTTGAACTTCAGGGGATCATCTTGGCCACATCTACATCTAAATGCACAGAAATAATGCATGTGACGGATTGAGATTAGATATTTGTGTTAAGTAAGGGCTAATGTACATAGCAGAAAAATGCCTGACAGGTTTATGCAAAAACAACTAGCTAGATGTTCACCACTTATTGCAAGGCCCAATAGTGTATGGCTGCTGACTTGCACTCTCAGAGACATGCACTCAATAGAGCCAGGAATGTCACTGTGAAAGGTAGGGTTAGATGTATATATTTAAAGCATGCATGTCTTGAGAGTGTGTAACCCACCGGTCCTACACCACCCAACCTGCTCTAATCTGGGATTAAATTGGCGATTCTTTGCATGGGAGTTGGTTGCTCTAACAACGAGGCTAAAGATCATGGCCTCTAGCATCTGTTGCTAGAGCACCTTTTGAGAGTCAGAGAAATGAGGTTTACCTGCACAGCATTTCACTAGCTGACCTCTGTTACACCCACACCCCTAAACCTCCGTCCCTTCTGGGTCACGGCACCAGAGAAACATGTGGTCCTTTACCATCCAATCCACACCGAGCTGGGATCGAACTGGCAATTCTTTGCATGGGAGTCAGTTGCTCTAACAAGGAGGCTAAAGATCATGGCCTCTAGCGTCTGTTTGAGAGTCAGAGGATTGAGGTTTACCTGCACAGCACTTCACTAGCTGGCCTCCGTTACACTCAACCTCCTAAATCTCACTCCCATCTGGGTCATGGCAACGGTGTAACCCATGGTCCTTCACCATCCAACCCGATCCAAGCTGGGATCAAACCAGCGATTCTTTGCATGGGAGTTGGTTGCTCTAACAAGGCGGCTAAAGACCATGGCCTCTAGCATTTGTTGTTAGAGCACCTTTCGAGAGTCAGAGGAGTAAGGTTTACCTGCACAGCACTCTACTAGCTGGCATCTGTAACACTCACCCTCCTAAATCTCACTCCCATCCGGGTCATGGCACCAGAATAACAGACGGTCCTCCACTAACTAACCCACTCTGAGCTAGAATCGAACCAGCAATTCTTTGCATGGGAGTCGGTCGCTCTAACAAAGCTAGAACCATGGCCTCTAGAGCCTCCGCACTTCACAAGTTGGCTTCTGTGACAAATGCATGTCTACTAAGCCTTTCACCAAGTGAAGTTTCACAAACTAATTTCAAGGAGCATGTGATTGTCCGCAGCTGGTCCCTATCGATAATCATTAGCTAGCCAATCAGATTATTCCAAATTTAACATAAATATCCAGCCTAACTTTACTTCCTATCTTCAATTTGGAAGACCCCCATCCATCCCTTCTCCCTCCTCAATTCTAGGATCATGGGACATGGTGGCTCAGTGGCTTGCACTGCTGTCTCACAGCAAGAAGGTCGCTGGTTCAAGTCCTAGCTGGGCCAGTCGGCATTTCTGAGCAGTCTATTTCTATAGAGCCATCTTTATTAATCAAGGAATAGGCCAAATGAATGGAGGGAACTACCCAATCTTGTATCCCTCTAAATCATTCACACTCATACACAATGGACAATTTAGCCTACCCAATTCACCTGTACCGCATGTCTTTGGACTATGGGGGAAACCGGAGCACCCGGAGGAAACCCACGCGAATGCAAGGAGAACATGCAAACTCCACACTACCTACTGCGTCATTGCCATCAGATTATTGAAATGAATTTTAATGTTTTTTTTGGTTATTGTTACATAGAATGTGCAGTGATCAGTGTTGACTGCATTAATTTTGCACTTAAATTAGCCTGTGCTAATGTTGCATTGCTAAAAGTGCAGTATGCAAGTTTGACACCCAGTGGTTGAACTAGGTATTGCACTCCTGGTTCAAGACACACGCAAGCGCAGGTGAGATGATTGATGACGTCAACAGGAGTGTGACTGACTTTCATGCCCAAAGACTGATTTAAGGCTGATTTAAACCGTGTTCTAAATAAAAGCAACGGCAAGCAATAGAAGGAATTTTTTCCATATTAAAAGGAGTTTTTGTCCTAACCAACACCTGAAATTTATATTTTAGAAATGGCGGTAACAAATTTATAATAACTACACATTATGCATCATTTATTAAGCAATAGCATCTAGTGAGTTCACTGTTAAGCATTAACTCTACATTAACAGACATTAGTAAGCAGTTTATAACTTCAGCTACAAATGCTGTATTCTTGACTTGTAACCACATCTATAATGCACTTAATAATTGTACTTTCATAATTTGTGACTGGTTGATTTTTCATTACTAAATGAAATATTGCATTATTTACAAACCATTTGTGTTTAAGAGTAGTTAGAGGTTTTTGTGATCATTCAGAATGAGTTAGTGAATGATTAATAAACTATTGAAATTAACGTTTATATTTCCTATTGTTCAGGCATATAGTAATGGTTACTATGTATGTTAATACATAACTAACTGCATCAGAACGGCAGAGTCACTTGCTGTCTTCAAGAAACGACTAAAAACTGAACTATTTAGTCTCCACTTTCCTTCCTAATCTTAACTGCCTCTCTGGCTATACCACTAACTGTACTCTCTCTCAAAAAACAAAAAAACAAAACAAAAAAAACATCACTAATACTTTGCTTCTTAGACTTTACACACCTGGAACTTAGCACTTATTCACTGCTGCTCTTATAGTTGTGTAAATTGCTTCTTAGTCCTCATTTGTAAGTCGCTTTGGATAAAAGCGTCTGCTAAATGACTAAATGTAAATGTAAATGTAATAAATGCTTTATTAACTCAAATTCATGCAGTTTTGTGACCTAATCTAAAGTGAGGACTATTTATGCTTCATAAATCCCTTATAAATGGCAATTAAAGGCTTTGTATCAAATGAACAATAATATTTGCAATCTTATCTAAAAAGTAAAATTACTGTGAAGTTTAAACATTGCTGAATAACAGGAGTGTCAAAAATACAACATAAAATTGGATAAACCAACAATTCAATAATTTAACAATATAATAGGATGCAAGACTTAAACTGTACAGTAATTTTATTTTTGATGTATATTATAATTAAATATTATAATATTTATCTTTTTATTTAATACAGTTTCATTTGTGTATCTTCAAATGAACAGAAATTAATAAAGTCACATATTTTCTTTTTTTCCTGTTTAGAATATAACTGAGCCTTTAACAGTCATTTATAAAGCATGACTAGTCCTCACTTTAGATTAGGTCACAAAAGTGGATGAAGTTGAGTTAATAAAGCATTTATTAATATACAAATTAACTATTAGTATTTGCCTGAATAATAAGAATTATAAATGTTAATTTGAATAGTTTATCAATCATTTACTAACTCATTCTGAATGATCGCAAAAACCACCATGCTTAAATAACTGGTTTGTAAATGATTTGATACTTAATTAGTGATGAAAGTAATGAAAAATAAATCATCAACAAAGTATGAAAGTACAGCTATTAAGCACATTATAAATGTGCTCATAAGTCAAGAATACAGCATTTGTAGCTGCAGTTATAAACTGCTTACTAATGTTTATTAATATAGAGTTATTGCTTAACAGATAATGAATTCACCATTTGCTAATGCTTAATAAATGGTCCATAGTGTGTAGTTATTATAAAGTGTTTCCGATTCGGTTTCTATTTCTTGCAGCTGAACAACAGAAAACTATAACAATGATCACCTAGGTACACCTCATGTGCTTTATTCAGTGTTAAATACTAATAATGTGAGTTTTACATGACATTTACTGCCATACTACTGAAAGCAGCAGCAGATCTTCCTCAGATCTTGAAAATAAAATAAACCATTTGAAACTTTAGAACTGTGACTCAGTGCAAAACAACAAATATAAATAATGTTTCATATGTATTAATTGGATTATAAACCTTACAGTACCATTTCGTTGGAGTTCAGTGAGTGCACATATTCTGTGCTTCTTAATGTCTGTATTTAAATTTATGTTATGTTTCATCCGGTGCAAACAGCCAGTAACTGCAAATCTCATCAAGTAGCGTGTTGTTAATACTCGGGGTTACAATGTAACCTGCTCACCTAATGGATACGTTAGTAATATTTACATTATTAATGAATAAACACATCATGTGGAACTCTGAATCTGCATCTCATTTCGGACTGTGTTACTGTCCACCGGAGGTCAGATTTCAACGCGTAGTTTGAGAGACTTCCTGACAGAATGAATGAAATACAAGATGGCTTTAAACAGTCAAGAACTGATAAGCATGTAAATATTTATATGAATATAAACTCATAATGGTCAAGATGATTCGTAGTACCCAGAAGCTCCTGTGTTTTAGTTTCAGTGGTTGTTACATACCTTGGAACATTGTGACTGACCAATCAGCATCAAGTATTTCAAAGGCGTGTAAGAAACAGTTAACATAAGTATCAGAAGAGCCCTACCTACTAAAGTGGCCTATGAATATATCCTTTAACCTTTTAACTGCCTGCCTACTTTTATTATTTTGCATAGGTTACCATTAAAACTAAAAACACAGGAACAGAACTTTACCAAAGTAACTGGTCAAAACAGTCCTATAGTAGACGTTCAAGTGTTAAATTAAGTTAAAAATAAATAAGTTGGAACTGGAAACATTGTGGGTAATTGATACATACAGTGGGTTTGTGCTGTGTGAAACCAGAATTTTCATAGTGCCAGTGTGTTTTCCGTAGTCCTAGTGATTTTCCATAGTCCCTTTCTCCCTGCCTTTATCTCTCAATACACTTGTCAGATATTATACGACCCTATCATAATAAAGTCAATAATAATATAATTAAAATCTTAATAATATCTTAAACTCAATATAATCTAAATTATTTTTGTTTTTTATATGTACATATTGAGTGCTGCTTTATTAGCTTAGCAAAATGCTAACATCCAGGAATATTATGTGCGTTATACTGTATTAGATTCTTACTGAGCCACTGTCTATTAAGGTAATTCAAATAGCCACTTAATGGTTTTCTTAAAATAAATCTGCCCTCCATTGCCGTGCTGTAAAATAATAATTAGAGGAAGAGCATCTCTTTGTTATGTAAAAATATGTGCGCATATCAAATTTCTCACTAGTCCTCTGGGTGTTGATGATGACCTTCCCTTTGACCCTTCTCTGTCATCCTCAATCCATCTGCAAGAGCACATACACGCGACGCACACAAAGCCAAAAGGCAGAGCATTATGAATATATCATATATTAGATATGAATCATGCATACAAAGTTACAAATAAACATGAAAATAATATGCTGCAGTCAAAGCTGCTAACAGTATGCACATAGATCTGTTTTACACATTCATAGAATATATCATATTTTTATTTTTACCAAAAAAGTTTTTCCACACACACGCACACACAATTTGATATAGATTTTTATATATATATTCATAATATACTATATATTTTTTGTCTTTTCTGGTGAGGTTTTTTAGGTATATGTATTGCTCCCATGGAACGAATGCCTTTCACTTCTGCATTCTGTCCTTTCTTTTGACTCGAAAGCAGTTCGTTATAATTGTTATCCCATCGTAACAATATTAAGACTGTTAATATGATAAATAAATCAAATATATTCATATGAAGACTTAACTACTTGTACACTTACGGTTACGATGAAAAATTTCACAGATCTAAATATTATCAATTTTCATAAAAACTAAAAAAAAAGAAAATGTTTAATATTCATCACACTCTCGCAGAATTGACACATGCTTGACACATTAAATGACATCATGAAATATAGTGTCAATATGTGCAAGAAAATATCACAGTTTGAGTTCATTTATCGAAAGGAAATGTAAAATTGTGGACAAATAAAAATGTAGAATGTCGGAGTTAACTCAGCAGTAACAATTACCATGGTAAAATAATAAAAAAAACAACAACTATACTGGAATGCTAAATAAGTTACAGGTATAAACCTGATGATAAAGCACTGGAATTGAAAGAGCTCGAAGAACCGAAAGATCACCATCACACACATCAAGTATTTCAACATGAATCAATAAGAAGTGCGGATGGAATTCTGTTACTCAAGTCACCATGTTCAACAAAACGTAAATGGAGAGAAAAAAAGAGGATGTATTGCCTTCGTGTTCGCCTCTTCGCCGTTGCCTTCTTTTATTTCTCAGCCCTTTTTTTCTCTCCTGTTCTTCCCGCTTTACTCGCTTCTTTTCGCAATCATTTGGCCTTTCGTTACACCGGTGTCGTTCTCCTATTGAGAGTGTTAGTGTTTGAACTGTCTCCTTTTCCCAGTCGATCCAAGGTTCCCAGTCCTCGATCCCTCTCCATGGTGGCGGAGGATCCGGCGGACAGCGGAGGCTGTTGTGGCCCGGAGGAAGACGAGGTATTGAGGGTGGCATTGGCCGACGCAGCCAGATTGGACTTGGAAATAGATGGCAGTGTCCCTGTCATGAGCGCTCCTCCTCCACCACCTTCCTTTGTGGGAAAGTAATTGTGCAGCTGGTAAAGCGTTGCACGGTCGACTGTGCCATACATTGGTGGCTTACCTTCCCTACCTAGTGTATACATCGAAATATCCCCCATTCCTCCTCCTCCTCCTCCTCCGCCTCCTCCTCCGGAGTGTGTGTGTGGATTGGGAAGCGTGGCTACTGAAAATGGTGGAGGGCCGGCGGCGAGCGGTGGGCCAAAGTTTTTGGGAGCGATGGCTGACGTGGGCGATTGTTCACGGGAGCGGGACGGCTCTGCTGTGGAGCGTGAGCTGGACCGGGATGAACGCCGGCGGAAGCGGTATCCCGGCAGGCGTAACACAGCAGAGGTGGTGCTGCGGAAGAGGTCGGTGCGCGAGCGGCAGCGCAGTTCTTTGTTGCGCTCGATGTAAATGTTGACGGCCAAGACGCCCACCACCTCCGCCAGGATGAACGACAGGCCGCCGAAGTAAAAGGACCAGCCGTAGGAGTAGTGCCACTTCTTGTCCTCATCCTTTTTGGGAGAGATGTCGCTTAGCGCCGCCGAGATGTACACAATGACCCCTATGATGTTGCTCAGGCCTGAATTAAAATGTGAATAAAATGTTAGTTTAGATTGTTAGACTAATGCAGTGGTTCTAAATTTCAGTCCTCGGGCCCCCACGTCCTGCACATTTTGTATGTCTCCCTGATATGACACACAAGGATCAGTACATAGATCTCTCTGTTAATGAGCTGATGATCTGATTAAGGTGTAATAAATAAGGAAAACACAAAATATGGAGGGCGGGGGACCCGAGAACAGAAATTGAGAACCACTAGACTAATGTTACACTAAGGGCGCCTCTCCATCGAAGTTTTTGTGCTGCAGAAAAGCAAGCTGATCTTTTTCTGTTGCTGTCAATTGAAGCACTGAGTTTAAAAAAAGAGCTTTGATTTAAGCCCTGGTCATATCACACGAATTTGTCACGACGTAGTGTGTTGTGGGGATTTGTAAACAACGAATGGTGTCATGACACAAGATTCAATTGTTTCTTCCTGTGTACTGTGGCATAGTTCACGACAACCGATACCATGTCTGCAACGCTTCACGACACCATTGTAAAAAAAGTCTAGCATGTTTAATTTTATTTCCATTCTTCACGAAGAGTTCCGTCTCGTGGGTGACAATGTGCAATAGTAGCACATAATTTCTCGTATATCTCAGCAAGTGCTAGTCAGGTAATCAAAAAATAGATCAAAAGATCAATCATTGGTTATGCAAACCTTAACTACATTCTCAAAAATATTAAGATGTATTAAGCAATTTTATCTGACAGACTGGCACAAATATGCAGACATCTCCGTTCTCACAGTGAGTTTCTGAGTTCTCTCAACCTTCCAAGCAAGTTTGATCTTCCGAGGTAATCTGGGAACATGTTCAGTGCTGCGAATATGTTGTAAAAGCATGATCTGCTTATTCAGATTCGTCATTAATAGTGAAAACAGTTTAATATAGGCTTCAAAAATATTTTTTTCCAAGAAAAACATACAAATTATATTTTTGTTTGTGTCCGTCCTGTACCTAAACTGTGCCGGTGGATGATTTGTTTCGCTCTGTGGAAAATAAGGATTTAATTAATGCTTCACTGTAGTCGTTGTATCACAAACCTCTGTCATATATTAGCTAATTTTTAATATGTCATTATTTTAAAGATTATGTCTTAAGCATCTGATTTTTTCCTTGCTGCTGATGTGCTTTCACTTTCTCCGTCTTACTTGCGGCAAATTCAGACGAGGGAGTGTTTATTAAGCAACCCTGACAGAAAAATATACATTTAGATTTAAAAGAAAATATCTTAATATTAGAAAGGAATCATAAGTTTGATCCTATCCATGTTGTAAGGAATGCTCTTTTAAAAAGTAGTTATTAGTTGTCAGCAAGGATCAGTGTTTATTGAGATTGAAATAAGATTAAAAAAAATTGAAATTGAGATAAGAAATTTTGTTTTAGCAACACCTTTGACTGCTTTGGGAAAAAAAACGCTCGTCGTAGATGTAACTGGATGACTTATTGTGAAGAAACATATAGCCTGGCACATTTGTTACCCAAGTCAAGATTTTATCAAGATAAAATAGCATAATCTGACAAAGTGACTTTCGTAACCGACAATAAAAATCGTGTGATCTGACCAGGGATTTAGTTGGTCAGTGTGCTTATAGAACAGCACAAAAAAAGCTTTGGTGGACATGCATGTTCATACCCAGAATAATATAAACTATAGGGTGATGAGATATCTCAGAGTGGAATATGGGATGGACAGTTAAGCCCATTTCTCCACTGCCCCATATGTAATACTTAGGGCTGCACGATAATGGGAAAAAATTACATTCCAATCGTATTTTTTTTTAAATATAATTTTACAAGATATTTATCTGAAAAAAAAACATAATTTTACATTGATTAGGACAATTTCTAGGGTCTATCTGCATAAAAATGTACAAAATTGTAACTAAAAAATGTACATACAATAAATTAATTAAAGAACAAATGAAAACATCAGAACAAAGATGAAAATGAAATGAACATTGCTTTATGGTTTTTGGTCTTCATAGTATAAATAATTAAACAATTAATGTTTGTTAAAGAGGAACTTTATCATTTCATGTCCAAATGGTTTAAATTCAATTGAAATAGCTTGAGATCCTGCAATGTGACTACTGCAGATTCGCACATTGCGTTATTGATGTTGAAACGATATATTGTGCAGCCCTACTCTGGATACAATCAAAAAATTTTAAAGGATTACCAAAACCAAACCAAAACTGAAAACATTTTCAGTATTTCTATTGAGAATTAATTTAATTTTACTTCAGTTTTAGTAATTTTAGCATTTCAAATTAAACAATTTCAGTTAGTAGACAATTAACTGTTGTTACTAATATTAATAATCTATTTGAAATTAGCTTATCTCTTTTTAATCGTAATCATAGTAAAGGCATTAGCAAAAATTTTATCTACAACAAATGTGTGAAACTGTAGACTAAAGTAACAGCTGCTAAAATAAAATAAAAAGCTGCTAAAATGAAAAGCTGCTAAAATTAGCTTTGTATCACAGGAAAGAAATATTAATATTACTATTATTCATTTTAGAAATTAATTTATTGCATGGATTGTAAGTTGGTTCTGAATGAGACATTGAAATGTGGTACAAAATAATGTCACGACAATTTAATAAACTCACAAAATTAGGATCCATAATTACTGTAAATTTGTATTCTGTAAGTGTCACAAGAAAGATTTTTACCTGCCACCACAAACAAAATGCCTGCTCCCAAAATGATGTGTCTTTTGGTTTTGTAGAAGCGACTGGATGCCACACACACTCCACCTAGCAGCAATAATATGGCACTGAGGATTGGAAATATACTAGAGGCTCTGACCACACCTACGAGAAGAAGAAAAAAAGAATACAAATAAATGCATAATTTCTTCCCATATATAAAATTAATGGACCATAAAAGACCATAAAGACTCACGTAAAAGGTACTCAGCAGCGTCCTGGTCATAATCCGCATCCTCTGGGAAATGATTAATCTGGGAACAAACTCCTCGCTTTAGTCCTGAACACAAGAGATTAATCAAAATAAAATCGCAAATCCAATCGAGCAATGCTCCTGTTGTCATGCACATCTTGTCGGGAAAGCATGGTTGTGTGATCAGCAGTAAATATCCTCCGAAGGCCAGAGGGTTCACTCATGAAATAACTCCCACAAAGAGGAAACCCATCATTTTAAACAGAAGATTTTACTTATTTTATGTGACTAACAATCGCACAACTAAGTAATCATCTCACAGAAGCAGCAGTTACTACATAGAGCTGCAGTTCATCGGGAAGCAATGCAAACAGCTGTCATTATCACAGAATGATCATCCTAATGTCATTATTGGTTAATTAAATCAATTTCGATTTTGCATATCAGTGAACTACAACTCTGTGTAGTAAATTATCTGAAAGCACATGCTAGAGGTTTACTAGAACCGACTTCACTGACAAAATGTGCATGAATGTGCATTTTTAAAATAATTTCCAAGCCCTAATTTCTAAAAATAAATCAGTGCCTCCAGGATTTTGTGACTCAGCATTTTTGACTGAGCTCTTTTATTTCATTTATTATGATCATTTATTGTCCTGTATGTGTCAAATATGAAATAGTAGACTTTATTGGATAAAAAGGTAAACACTTTAGTTTCTCTTTGTTTCCTTTTTCTCAAGTTCAATAAAGTAATATAAATTTTGCAAGACTTCCAGAATTGTTGCAGAGATTTCTCTGTATGTTTTAACTACAAAACAGCACAATAAATGCTGAAAGTATTGCATTTTAGGCCCCAGAAAAATGCACCACAAAATACTGGAGGAGCTGCTACGTAAAGCAGCACTTCGCATCAGTGATTCAACACCTGCTTGTACTTTTAAAAATAAAGTTTCCAAAAGAGTTTTCACAGAAATGCCATTCAAAGAATCAGTTTTGCTTCCCGGTATAGAACCTTTCAGTGAACAATAATAAAAATAAATACATTTTTAAACATATTTTCTATTATGTTCTAGTGAACCTTTCTGCACTATTAAAAATATATATATATTTTTTATAAAATTGTTCTTTTGATAGTGCACATTGTTATTCTTTAGATGGACAATTAATCTGTGCAAGTTAATCCACTGAAAAAAAAACAGTAATCTTTGGTAATCTTCAATCAAAGTCTGACCATTGGCTTCAGTGTCTGGAGTGGCCGTCCTTCGCTTTTGATGTCAGTTTGACGACTTCAGCAACAATATTCTTAACCACGCCCCTCTTACCATTAGTTTGAGGGAATGATGCGCATATGAAAGACTGCCTCTAACTCAATATTCAGTTTTAGTTGGAAATACTTTAACATGCTGAAATATAACTCTTAGCAGCTTCCGGTTCACGCACACTTTAAAGAGCGTGGGTGTCTTGTTTAAGTTCAGCATGAAGTGTCCTGATTTGTTTCCTTAATCATTTCCTGTTTTATTTCTCAAAGTCACTATAAATAAAAAAAAAAATTGGCCAACGTTCTAAAGCCAAAAGGTGTCTAAATGGGGTTTGTTGAAACAGTGGCTGAGGTGTTTTGTTGGAAATGGATTGAGAGTGGATGTCAATGGCTGTGAGTCACCTCAGGTCAAAGGCATCATGCAGCGCACCCTCTGTCATTCTCTTTTTCTCTTATTCCTTTTTTTTTCCCTCTGTCTCATGTCATATAAAATATTCACTTTAGTCAACATGTTGATATTCTGCTTATGGCCATTTTCGTACTTAACGTCTTAAGGGATATCTGCGTTTGAAACCATAAACCATTATAGATGACAATTATTTCATTGTGTTTTGCAGAACTTTTAGTGTTTAGGGATGATTATGAAGGTATTAATATTATTATGAAGCTATTTATCACCACTTTTTAGTGGAAACACTGAATATCCTTCACCATAAAATATTTACCATGACTTTTCTTGATTTAAATTTTAAAAAGTAAAATAAAAAAAATATGATTTATGGAGAACTGAAACTTGCCCAAGACTTTTCTTTTCTTGGGGTGTGAAAATTTTGATTTTAAATGTCTTTTATTAGATTTATTACTATAATAATAATAATAATAATAATAATAATAATAATAATAATAATAATAATAATAATAATAATAATAAAAATAAAAATAATAATAATAATAATAATAATTATTATTATTATTATTATTATTATTATTATTATTATTATTATTAATATATTTATATTATTATGCTGATTGCATGCATTACAACATTCTATAGAGCAGGGGTGCCCAAACTTTTTATTATGAAGGGCCAAATACCAAACTTGATTGAGGGTGGTGGCCCAAAGCTAAATACACCAAACTGTTTTACACTAAAGTTGCCATAGTAACTTCCTAATTTAATCATATTTAAAATATATAGAAAAAAAATGCTTTAATCGTGTTAATAATTTAACAAAAGGTTATGTTGTATTAGAAATGACAATCTCTGTTTGAGGGATTTGCCCCAACTTTCCCCATCATTTGTCCATCTCTTAACTGATTGGTTGGCGGCAGGGCTTGACATTAACTTTTTTGATCACCAGCCACTATGGCTTGTAGATTTCCAACATTACTAGTCACTCCCCATTTTCACTAGAAAGTGAAAGAATGTGTTTGATTTTGTGTTATGTCCACATGCCTCCTTATTCATTTAACTTTTTTCTCTGTCGTGTATGAGCTTGCTCAGTGTGTATGAGAAAAGGTTGTGTCGCATTGCTATTAGTTTTTATTTTACATGACGTTTCTGGGCTCAAAATGAAGGATTTACCAAATTTATCTCTGACCACACCAAAAATAAATAAATAATTTTTTCTTAGCCACAAATTGTAAATTTGTCAAAATAAGCTGAATATAGCTGTATACATGCATTTTTTATTCAACTAAATGTTTTTTACAATTTCTTTTTTTTCGAGATTTAAAAAATAACTATTTTCATCTATCTAAAATATGCACCGTAATCTGTCCTGGCTAAAGGTCTTAGATCACCAGTTAACTACACATAAACTGAGAGTTAATCTCCCATTAAAGCAATGTTATTGCAAATTATAATTAAACTATATTAACAAAAATAACTGTAAGCAAAAGCAAGCAGGTGAAAGAAATATTGTGTGTGATAATGAAAGGATGGTCACGCGCACACGGTTAATATTAGTTTGCACTTAGCCTAAATAGACGCTCCAAAATCTGTTTTTTTTTTCCCCACTCGCAGGGGCCTCAAGTGCAGGGACCCTAGGCCTGTGCCCATAATGTCTATTGGTTAATCTGGCCCTGGCGCGAACACAGTTATTTTTGTCAGTCGTGCTGCTTCTCAATTCTAAGATCACATTTGCACAAATATTGGGCCATCTTTACTGTCCAACCCTGCTTTTAAGAAAACTACAATTAAAAATTATTTTCAACCAGCCAAAGTGGCTAGTGAGAATATCTGTCTAACCCGCCACAGCTGAAATCTACCCGCATTTGGGGGGTTGGCGGGTGTTAATGTCAAGCTCTGGTTGGCGGGCCAAATCAAAGGTTACCATGGGCCAACTTTGCATCTCTGCTATAGACAACTCTGAACTTGGTTCTAAATTTCTTATTATTTTTATAAAAATAAATAAAGATTTCAAAAGTCAAAAAAATAGCTACATTATTATATATTTTTAAAAGAAATTTTAATTTTTTTATCATTATTAAATGTGATATAGTAAAAAATATATATATAATATATATTTTTTTAATTTTGAAAACAAATTTTATTATTTTTATAATTCAGAATTACAATTAATTACAATTATTTTCATCATAAACACTGAACCTACTTCACCATGATGCTTTGCAACAGAATTACTATTGCAATAAACATTATACAAAAAAATATTAAAACATATGGGTACTGTAAAATGCAAAAAAGGTAATAATAATGATATCAAATACCCTTAAAAATAGAATTATTTTTGCACTGAATAAAGCAGAGGACTGAAGTGAGCAATATAATAAGTGGAAATGACTTTGTTTTTGTCTGGTGTGATTATGCTGCATGGCACCTTTGACCTGCCATGACTCACCGCATAATCACAGCCACTGACATGCACTCCTCTGGGTTTCTAATGCAACTGAATATATAAAAAAAAATACAGTGTGAGTTAGTTTAAAACCTGTCTCCAGAGACCCGTGTGCTGTTAAAACAACCAGCTGAACATGAGCTACACTGGCTAAACAGATCTGGAGGCACCACTTCTTACAGCGCTGTTGAAGACTGTAGAGCGTAGAAGACTGCAAACACAGGCTGCATCTGAAATCGCCTACTACTGAGTAGGTACTGCATCTGAAGTTAAATCGACCGTTAGAAAAGTATGTTCTATACAGTATGAATGCAAGTAGTATGAATGGAACTCGGACACACTACATCCGCCATTTTGTCATGAACATGTGACCTACCCGCATCAGTTGCGTCCCTTTACTCCCATTCACACCCATCAGTTGCGCACTTTAAAATCTCACCAGAAATAATCATTCATCTGGGTATTTTTCACATACTGTTTTTTTAAAATCTATCAATTCAGACATACTACTCGGCTCGCATACTGTTTATAGTGTACTATATAGTATGGAAGTATGCGATTTCAGTTTCAAAGCCATGTCAATCAGCTGGTTTTTCTTTTAGGTGATCCGCTGGTGAATAGCGGTTTTAAAACTCTCCAGTGTCCCTGTATCTGTGCTTACACTCAGTATAAACAGTGATTGGCCGTGAAGATCATCAGTTCACCGAACTCATCACAGTCATTTCTTCTGAGCCCGTGAACACAATGGCAAATCAGCACTGTTTAAGAACATGCTCAAAAGCACTCAAAATGTTAGTGGGAAATGGATCATTTTAAGATTTCAGTATCGATTGGTATTGAATTCTAGTATAGTGACAACCCTATTACAGACATTTTTTACAACAGTTTTTGCAGCATCATTGTTTGTTTTGGCAACAATGTTGCAAAACTAATTTGAAAACAAATGTTCTCTGGTTTTATAATTTATATTTAACTAAGGTACGGTACAGTCAGTTTCATCTGATCTCATGAATTAATCCAAATCACACAACAGCAATTACCTGAACACCCGCAAACTTGTAAATAAAGAGGCTGTTGGCATTTTGGGAGGTGATTTGGCATCAACAATAAGTTTGGTATTACTTCAGACAACCAGCTCGATCGGATGTGGCATTATTTAGAGGAAGATAATGTGGACATGGAACACGTAAAATATTCTTTGATGGTTGTTACTTATTGACAAGGTGATGTCTGATCTAGTAAAGAAGCATTGATTGTTATAGACTGACAATTCTCTGGGGAAAGGGCTTGGTCCAGATGCATATTCTTTATAATCGTTTATGGACCTTCGTTGTTATGAACCCTCTGGGGTCGATAAACGTGCTGGAATCTCAGAGCTCCTTTATGGCTTTGAGTATGCATGCAGATTAGCTTGGGACAGCTGTAAAGCTGGAATAAATTGGTGATTCCAAATATAAAATTTATTTGTAAGCTATTTATTTCCTATTGTAGCTTTTTGATTTAGTGGCTAATTCGTATGAATTTGTACGATCTAATTCTTACAATTTAGTACGATTTGCTCATCCCCCAATGATGGTTTGGTTAAGGGATGGGGTTAGGTGCCATGCCTGTTTTTTAAAAATCGTACAATTTCGTGCGACTGAACTCTGAACTGAATTTGTATGAATTAGCCACTAAACTGACAAAACGTAAAATACTTACGTCTTCTCGTGAGATCAGGCTGATATATATTCATTCATTCACTCATTCATTTTCTTTTCAGCTTAGTCCCTTTATTAATCTGGAGTCGCCACAGTGGAATGAACCACCAAGTTATACAGCATATGCTTTATGCAGCGAACGCCCTTCCAGCTGCAACCCATTACTGGGAAACACCCATACAAGGGGTGGTACTTTTTCCTCAAAAAGTGGACTTATTTGCAGTTATTTGCCTCATTTTCTATTTAATTATGAGGTTTAATACTGCATTTTAATGACTTTTAAGCATTTTTTGGTTAAAAAGCTTGTTGAATGGTTATCAGAAGCAAACTTTTTGATGTACTAAAACATTTCCTTAAAGATTTTGAAAAAACATAGTAATTTATTACATGATTTATTATTAAGAAATAAAAAAAAATAGGATTCGTAATTTTTTTTTTCAATTAAAAACTAGCTTATGTTCAATGATTAGGCAAACAACAATCTGGCCAGCACATTAAACTTTCCTCACTTAGAATTTGGCCGTTTTAATAATAAAAAATAAATAACAATAATAATGCAGAGCTTCACATTTTTTCTAAATTTTTCTCTTGTTAAAAAGTGAAATTGAAAATTTATGGATAATAGCCTGATAAGTATTAAAATTAACTTTAATATGGGCCACCTTTGATGCTTCACACCTTTTTATTGGTCATTTTTTGTTTGAAGAATAAGGTTTGGAATAAAAGTTAATTGTAAAATGTTTTCTCTATTTAACAACATTACAGTAGGTCAGTAGTGAAAGATGACTTCACTTTCGTCAGATTGTATGTTTTCTTGCACAGATGTTGGACTTTCATTGGCCAAAAAGTCACAACAGCTAATACAGGATTCCACTTGGTCTTAAAGCCTTCTTCGATGGGTCCTGCTGACTGTTTCCCCAATCTTTATATTCAGTTGAAGAGCTAGTAAACTTTTACAGCTCAGAACAATGTTCATTTATGTCTAAATGTTTAGTCTTGTGGCAAGTAGTGCAATAAATGGGATAATGTACATCCAGCCAGTTGTTTCGGCAGAATAAAACTATTTAGGTATTCGCATCAGGTGGCTGAAAAGCTTTTCTGGCTTAATACTGCAAGAACAACCGGCTGAATGTACATTATCCCTTATTTATTAATTAGTATGAGTAATTTAAATGAATTTAAATTCATTTAATTAGCTCTCACCCCAAAATGTTTTTTAACCATTTACTCACCCTCAAGTTGTTTTCAAATCTCTATGAGTTTTTTACTATGTATTTTTATGACAGAAGAAATGAACTTATGCAGATGTCAACTATGCCATGCCATTCATTAAATTGGTATAATTTGATACACTGATCTTTCTATTTACCAAAAAGTCCTAAATAAGATATTCAAAAAAAATAAAGCAGCACAATCATTTTCAGTATTATAATTATTATTATTATTATTATTACTACTACTACTACTACTACTACTACTACTAATAATAATAATAATAAAAATATCTCTATTGTCAATCAAATGAATGCAGCTTTTTTTTCAAAAGCATTAAAAAGTCCTACTGACCTTAAACTATCTAAAGTTATAAAGTAATGATGAATTAAACTTACCATCCAAATAAAGCATAATAAAAGGCACTGGTCTAAAATACAAATCTTAAATGCAACCATTTGCCCTTCTTCACTATAAAACTTCCATTAATGACTTTGTCAGACTGCACAGGTTGAGCCCTCCTTCACACATCATTTCCTCCTCACATTCACACATGGCCCAATCCTTCGCCCCCTCACACAGACCCAGCCGTTCACTCACCCTCCAGGCAGCAGATCCTCCAGAGACCGGAGTGGGTGAGGGCTCCCGGGTCCTTCTTGTCCTTGTTGTGCGGGTCATCCTGAGAGGAGTTGGCAGTGCTGTTACAGATGAAGGCGCGAGCGTACAGCCAGTAGTCTGTGCCGATGGCCACGGTCATCAAGGCGAAGGCTGCGAATGCTCCAACGGTGGTGAGAAGCACCTGAATCCCCCGCTCGCACCACACCATGGCTGAAATCAGAGAACGCAAGTAAAGAATAATTGACGATAAGCCAGCTATTTAATACAAAAGCAATGCATTATTTTTTAATAAGCCAATGTATTAGAGGCAGCACGGTGGCTCAGTGGTTAGCACTGTCGTGTCACAGCAAGAAGGTCGCTGGTTCGAGGCCCGGCTGGGCCAGATTACATTTCTGTGTGAAGTTTGCATGTTCTCCCTGTCTTTGTGTAGGTTTGCTTCGGGTGCTTTGGTTTTCCCCAAAGTCCAAAGAAATAGGTGAATTGAATAAATTAAATTGGCTGCAGTGTATGAGTGTGTGTGTGTGTGTGTGTGTGTGTATTAGTGTATGGGTGTTTCCCAGTACTAGGTTTCAGCTGGAAGGGCATCCGCTGCGGAAAACAAATGCTGGAGTAGTTGGCGGTTCAATCCGCTGTGGCGACCCATGATAAATAACAGACTAAGCTGAAGGAAAATGAATGAATGTATCGGATTATTCCACTTTTACTGCACATATTATATTTACACCCAATACATTTGACTGTTTTCAGTCCTCAAACAGCTGATTAGTCTCTTACACATTTCATCTAAAGCCTATTGTTTGCTTTAATTAGATTTTTTTAATCTGTTGTAGGCTGTTTTTTAAAATAGCAGAATCATTCGGCGTAGTAATATGGAACTAATGCAGTGAAGACCTGCCCAGAATTACTTTAGCTGTGCTTTTATCTGAAAATAACTGCACACCTTTGACTGTTCAACAGCCAATCAGAATCAAGCATTCAACACTACTGTTCTATAAATGTGACATATGTTGCACCATTTCAAAAGTCTCTGCTGGGTTTTTCTCAACCTGTTTTAAAGAATTGTATAGAAAAAGAGTGATGGAAATGACAAATTTCGAATAAGATTTGCGTTATTTGTTTTTTTCACACACTTGAGGTGGTTTTGGACTTGTGCAACAAAGGGTTAAATCAATTACGAGGAGATGGAATCACATTTGCCGAATTAACTCTAACCTAGCGAATATTACATCCACGTGACTCCATTATGCTTTGTGCTTTGTTTACGGTTGGTAGGTTACCAATTCTACAGTCAGCCGCTCTAACAACTTAATGGAAACACTCCTAATTTGCATTTCTTTTTGAGGACTTTACATTAGGATGGAATAAGCAGAATCACCAGCCTCTCTCACACAGTAATACTGGTAAATATCAAGAACATTAACCGGGACGACTTTACCGGTAAGTTTAAAAAAGTGCTTTTCACGCAGGCAAGGACGTTCCAGAATTTTTCATTCACACTTCCATTCCAAAATACCGGTAAATTCTGACATCATTAACCAGAAACGACCTCTAAACCGCAGCGCTTGTATTTGTAAACATTATAGGGGTCAGACATTTGTTGATAGTTTTATTTAAAGCTTTAGCATTCATGCATACAGTTGCTTTTATCCCAGAGACATCCAACGGCAGAAGTGGTAACCGGAGCTAAATGTTTACACATTTGACTACATTACAAATTTTGTGGATGGATAAGTATTAAGAACAAGGTAAACTCACACCGGGTAGACTTACAGCGGTTAGTCGTAATCATTTTATCGATAATCTTTTCCACAGTTGGCATTAATAATGAATATAGAAACATTATCTGACTATCAACTATCAGCTAAATGTGTTTGGAAAAGTATTCAAAAACTTTATTTTCCATAAAAGCACGGATGTGAATTGTTCTGATTGGCTGGAGTAGATGTCTCATGTCATCACATCCTAAACGTGAACGCGCTCTTTCCGGCAATTTTCCTTCTGCTTTCACACAGAGCAGCATTCCGCCAAAATACCAGTAATGTTAAAGCTTTTCTTTTTGGAAAATTGCTGGAATGAATTAACCGGTATTTTCAAAAAGGGCCTGTTCACGTTTCGGTAATTTTAACATTAGTTAACATTAGTGCCATTTGAGCCTGCTGTTCTCGCCTAAATCCACCAGAGGCGGCTGTCGACTGGCTGACTGACTAACCGATAGTAATTTAAAAAGCACAGATTGACCCGCTTGCCCCCTAAATCTAACCGACAGTGTTTTGAAAAGCAATCCAGAAAAAGAAAAGGCCTCGTGGCAGCCTGATTTTAACCACATTTTCATATTTTACCACATTTTCACCCTGTTATTTACTTGATTATTTAATTTTTTGGCTTTTGGTTTTGTCTTTCCTGCTTTCTGGAACCGTTCATCGCCGGACTCGAACCCCATCATTGCGGTCAACTCCTCTCTGCATCTCAAGCCTGCCGACGTACATGGCAAGCTTCTGGTCAAACTGGTAACAGCAGGAAAGTTGTCCATATGAAGGCAAGCGGTCAGCTGCTAGCTTGTAAAGGCACAGTGCCATACCACCTCGTAGCGTTCATTTTAAAGACGAAATACAGCCATGCGTCCTTCCGGCTACATAATTCGCGATCTCCAGAAATGTATATAGGGCTACGTTTTCAGAAGGAGCCTATGTTGAATTAAGTGGTGGTTTAATTCACTGTGGTGACCACTGATAAATCAGGGACTAAGCCGAAGGAAAATTAATGAATGAGAACCTATTAAGAAGATAGAGCAGGGAACTAAAAGAACTCAATGAACGTTGCGCAACCAACACTTCGGGAACATCTGAAGACATCTGCGAGAAAGTTAGACTTAAAATGATGGTGGAAGCAGACTTCCAAAAAACATGACAACCAATGTGATAACAGCGCCGACGGCCATTAATGAGATCTGATTACCTGGAGGAATGTGTCTTGCCTTCCCATCCATCCCTGCAGCTCTCCAAGCCTAGTCACTGAAGATTGAGCCGACCAGAACGTCCAAGCAGCAGCATCCATCGACTGTTATCCCTCGCTCTTTCTTTCCCCTCTTTCCTCTCTCTCTCTTTCTTTCTCTCTCTCTCTCCCCCTGTTCTCCTGCCCGTGGGTGGGTGTAGATTTTCTAGGTTTCGCTGCTTTTCTCCTCTCAGAAAGATTTCATGGCAGGAATCCTACCGCTTCTCCTCCTGAAGAGAAACAAACAATGAGAACAGAAACAAGGGTTACAAAACAAACACACACCTCAAGCTTGCATTATTGCCATTAAACGATCATTATCATGACAGCAATACGCTTTACATGTATGCCATCCGAGAGGAGATGGTTACGTCGCACATACATCCGTGCGAGGAGCGAGGGATATATAAAGAAAAAGAGAATAGAAAGCAAGACAGAGCGTGCGCCATCCCGTCGCCATGGCAACAGCGCGTTCTGAAGTGGAGAACAGAACAGGATGGTGTGTGTGATGTTGGTGAGTGAGGTGATGCCAGTCTGTGTGTGTCTGTGTGCTCATGATAACATACCTAGTGGCTTGGCACTGTCATGGATGTCCAGAATGCACCTGGCTTCGATCAGCAGTGTTTTGAGTGATGCGGTAATGACATGCGGTGCGAGGACAGCTGATCTGTCTCCCTGTGACGAGCTCAGACTCTAATAGGCGGTTGCTTAGAGTTCTGTTCTGCAATTGTCGTCAGTCCTGATCATTCTCAGAAAACAGGATGCCAAATTGTCAAAAACAAAAAGGCTGCCAGGAAGTTAAACTGTTTAGATTAAAGTTAAAGCTAAATAAATAAATAATATAGCCTAGAAATACTGTATACATATAAAAGGTTATCATGGCTACATGCATATACTAATAATTAAGAATAAATCCTGGTCACTAAACAAGAATAATAATAATTTTATGTACATTTATTAATGTAAAAAAAACATACTAGGGCTGGGCAATATTGCAAAAAATGTATCACAATATCATGTTTTATATCATTCGACATCGATAATAATTGAATATTTTTAACAATCTATTAAAGAATATTAGTATTTATTTTTATTTAATCACTTATAAAAACTATTATTTACCAACATTACTGAGGCAGTTTTAATAGTCAAAAACAAAAATATTATAGTAAAAAACAAAACTATATTTACTAAGGTAAATTGTTTTAATAGTCAAAGACAACAATATTGATATTTTGTCAATATCGATAAAACTTTTTTTATATTGACAATGGCGTTTTTAATCGCCCAGCCCTATACTATACAATTATTATGCCACAAGCATTCCTCACTTCTATGTTACAATGCAACTGATGCATTATTACAATTCTAATAATATAAATTTATTTTGAAAAACATATTATGCTATAGCTATGCATATTATGCAATGCTATAACACGAGAGGTCCCGGATTCAAATCCCGGACGAGCCCTCATGTTTAATTTGTTTGTTTTTTTTGTCCTACTGCACTCATCTTGTTTTGAGCTGGGATCAAACCGGCGATTCTTTGTATGGGAGTTGGTTGCTTTAACAAGGAGGCTAAAGACCATGGCCTCTAGCGTTTGTCGCTAGAGCACCTTTAGAGGTCAGAGGACTGAGGTTTACCTGCATAGCACTTCGCTAGCTGGTCTCTGTTACATATATTTAAATTGTCATACAATTAAATCACATTATTAATTATTTAATTAATAATTATTATTACATTTAAATGGGGTTCTAACAACATTGAAAATAAAACAAATGCATGAAAGTTCTGGTTTCTTGAATTGATTTGAATTGTTCTTCAAATCCTCTCATCCATATTATGCATACAATTAATTTAATAAAATCATCACAATTATTATTATTATTATTATTATTATTATACCTCTTTTAATACATACATCTATATTTTCCCCCTTTATTTTGCTTTTCGGCAAATATGAAGGCTTTCCTATGGCCACGTATTCCTCAAGTTTGTGGAGAAAAGGCAAGCCAAGAGGTTCAACGATACATATGAATGAACTTCTCCAGGGCACAAATGGCCTCCCGAACAAAACATTCCCATTTCACAAAACAGGGCAACCATGTGTCATGTCTGATAATGTATGAAACTACAGAGATTCAGTGCCTTGCAGGAATGCCTGAAGTCATATCACAAATCTTATACAACAGGAACAACAACAAATACAAATACAAAACCAACTGAAATACAAAAATTAGACTCATACGTGCTTAATATTGCTGTTGTCATACAGGAATCAATTAAGTGACCGCATTTTTCATCAAAACACATTAGGCTAATGAATGAACCCAGCAAACAATTTTTTGTTTAATAAACGTGTAATAAACATCTAAACGTAGACAGCTTGGCTAAAACCAGGCTAAACTTGGTCTTTCAGTTAAAATCTAATAGATATCTAAGAATAGCCCAAAACTAGACTAGTCGTCAAATAGACAGATTAGACAGACTTTGTATGTGTAGTCATTCATTTCTGTTTATTTGATGACTAGTCTAGTTTTGGCCTATTCTTAGACGTCTATTACATTTTCACGGAGATCCCAAATTTAGCCTTGTTTTAGCCAAGACGACTATGCTTGCACGTCTATTAGACATCTATTAGACATCTTTTAAAAATAAAAAATGCTTGCTGGGAATGAATGAATGAATGAATGAATGAATGAATGAATGAATGAATGAATGAATGAATGAATGAATGCTAACAGAGAGGCATCCAGTGATGGTTGTAACATACGTGACTCCTGAATAAATGTAATTTAAACTGTCAAGCGCCATAGGTCTTGGTTGAATAGGTCACTAGTGCAACACGTAGCTATGATGTTGCTGTGCGAGGAGACCTTCAGCAAATCAATGATTTGTTGTTTTGATATTAAAGGCGGTGATGAAACATAAACCCGATGACTGATTTCCCTATGCCATCAAAATGACTGACAGACGCTTCTCAAGAGACGGATACTAAGCGTTCAATCCGCGCGCGCATCTCCATTGAGCTCGCGCATCTGCCATCGAGGCGCTTTTACAGATTTCACAATATCCAACACCTGGATAACAGCACAAAAACACAAATAATCCAAACAGTTTTGAAAAAAATATCTTGAATAGCCAAACAAGCGTCAAGTAAAAGCGCCCGCATCACGTCAGGTTAATTTTCACGATTCATTTCGAGTGTTTTATAAAGCACTTCTGTAAGAGACTCTTATAAAATGTATCAAATAATCTGAATATGAGAATGTTTGATGTATTCTCGCCTTACCTTTGCAGTTTCGACATGTATCCCTGTTGCTTGTCGGTCGTAATTCTCTGAGGCGGTTCTGGAGAGGCGGTGAATGAGGGGGCGTTCAGAGACAGTTGTGTTGATGTGAATAAACGATGCTGAAGCAGGAATTAGCCGACAGGACTTGCTTAATATTGATCAACAGACAAATCACAGTTCTCTAAGAGCAGATCTGCGGAATGACAGAGCCGAACTAATTCAACAAAGGGTATGGATTCTGTCAGAGGGTAAAGAATGGACTGATTATATTAGTTGTTTGACTTATACTTAGTCTAAAATATTATTATTTTAATTACCTTATCCAGCTCAGATGCTATATTTATTTGCGTTTTACCTCACAATCTTATTTTCATTTGTGAAAAAGGGTATTTAGCCAGAATGAACTCTATTCACCTCTAAAATGCATCTCCAACATCAAGAACCACAACAGTTAAAGCAACACTGTAAAAAAATGCTGTCCCACACAATTCCTTCATGTTGTCCCAACACAAATCGATTCGGTTTTTTTTTTTTTTTTTTTTTTTCAAATTTTAGTGGATTAAACATAAAACAATTACGTTTTCCAAAATAACCTTAACAATTGTGTTGTTTCATTGTTTAATAACTTATTTTAAATAAGTAGTTTGAACATGCAGCAAAAGTCATTTTGAGTGCATTTGTTGTACACAATGTTGAAAAATGTATGCAAATATGCGGAGAAAAAGTAGTGAGTTGACGTAAAATAGTGAAATAAAATGAACCTTTGCACCTACACTCACATTAGATTACATATACTCAGAAAATACAAATATGAAAGAAATTTTAGCACAACCTTGAGTCAAATATAGACATGTTCACCTGTCGGGTTACCTGCATTAAGATCAAAAAGAAAAATGAGCTGAAAATTTAAACTAAGAATAAAATTAATTAGGGTGACACTGCTCAGTGTCACTTGATTTTTTTTCCAAATTTACTGAAAGTTAACTTTACTCATTTGAAAAGAATGTTGAACTCAGTGTTGAAAGTAATAAGTTAATTAAATACCCCATTACTTCAAGTTCAACTTAAATGGAGTAAGTTCACAGTACTTATATAGATTAGTTATTTCTACTCAAATAGTTTGTAGCAATTGATTTCCTCAAACGGTTTGAGTTGCCTTAAGTTATTTGGTTTTACAGTACTCTATTGGTTTGAGTTCTTTTTTTAATTTATTGGGTTTTATTCTGCTCAAATTGCTTCATTTACCCAAATGGACTAAATTCACAGGACTCATTAGGATTAGGATTAAATGGTTTGTTGCAATCGGTTTCCTCAAACGATTACCTTAACTTTTTGGATTTTAGTGTAGCACTGTTGCTTCATAGCAAGAAGGTCGCTGGCTCTAGTCGATTGCAATCTCTGTGTGGCACTTTCTGTGTGGAGTTTGCATGTTCTCCCCGTGTTCGTGTGGGTTTCCTCCAGGTGCTCTGGTTTCCCCCACAGTCCAAAGACATGTGGTGTAGGTGAATTAAATAAACTAAATTGGCCGTAGTGAATGTGTGCGAATGCAAGGGCGAATGCAAAAGACTGGAAGGGCATCCTCTGCATAAAGCATATGCTGGAAAAGTTGGCGGTTTATTCCGCTGTGGCGATCTCTGATTAATAAAGGGACTAAGCCAAAGTTAAATGAATAATTGAATGAATAAAATAAATTAAATATGTGTTCACTCTAAAAATGCTGGGATATATAAACCCCAAAAGGGTAAGGACAAACCTAAATATTGGGTTAAATATGGTCTTTTAAATTTTATTTAAACCATAACCCAGCATTTTTTTTGTCCATATTTTACACAAATGTCTCCCAACACGTTTTTAGTTTAATATGTTTGGCATCATGCATAATACATTCCAAGGGTTCGACAGCAAATGGTTCTACTTTTAGCTTTTTAAAGAAAAAAATGTTTTTTAAACCTTAGTGCGATTGACATTTAAAAATCTAAACAGACTATTTCCACTGCTAAATATATATATATATATATATATATATATATATATATATATATATATATATATATATATATATATATATATATATATATATATATATATAGCAGTGGAAAAAGTCTGTTTAGATTTTTAAATGTCAATCGCATACATATATATATATGTATATATATACATATATATATATATATATATATTTTTTTTTTTTATTAATTAATTAATTAATTTATTTATTTTTAATACCTTAGTGTGATTGACATTTAAAAATCTAAACAGACTTTTCCCACTGCACTGTAAAGAACCTTTTGTGCAATGGAAATATTCCATGGCTTCTTAACAGAACTCCAAAAAAGAAAAACACTAAGAATGCAGACTTTAAAGGGAACCTATGATGAAAATCAACTTTTGGAAGCTGTTTGGACAGAACTGTGTGTAGGTATAGTGTGTCCATAGTCATATTGGACTAACATAAACCCAACAAGTCTCTTTTTTTAAATTTCCTAACGTTAAAACAGGACCCAAATCCCAGTGAGTTTGAGGCCCACCACAACGTGACGTACAAGATCGGTTTTCCTCGCCTACTGAATTGATTGGCAGACGCCAAATCAGTTTCTATAATAACATGTACACACATGTCCAGAGAACATTTTTTTGCAAATAACCTGTGATTAAAATATGTTACAACTTTCTGTGATTTTTATAAGTTCCATGTTTAAAACGTTTTTAAAACAGAGCATGTTTGTAATAAAGAGAGTAAAATTGCTATGTAATTCTTAACCGATATAATCACCACGGCCGCATGGTGTCAGTAAATGCTAATATATGTGTCTGTGTGTGTGTATACTGCAAACGGCATTTGTGTGAGACTCATTTCAGAAAGGCTTGAATAAACTCCACCACAAATACATGGAATAAACTTACTTGGTATTTTTGACTAATGAGCTGTATTTCAGCTTTATCCGAGTCTGTTTCTGTCACTGTGCTGTTTATCTGAGGTAACGCATGATGAGAAGCAGACATGCAGGTGTAAACAGTGGACAGGGAGAAGCAGCTTATTTGCATTTAAAGTCATAGACTATAAAAACAGCTACACTGTACTCAGACACCAAAACGGGCAGATTCTGGAGGCTATAATAAATTATCTGATGGGTATTTTGAGCGGAAACTTTACAGACACATTCTGGAGACACAAAGGGCTTATCTTACATCTTGTAAAAGGTGTAAAATAGGTGCCCTTTAAATGGTGAAATGGGTCAAAAATGGAGCACAGGCTCCAAAATGTTTAATTTGTGTTATTTTACTTAGTACAGGTCTATTTCTTTCTGTCTATTTTTCAGTGTAAAACCGTAAGGGACTCTGTTGGGTTGGTGCGACTACAATCTTGCACACTGTGTTGTGCATTTATTTTTATGCCTTGGCAAACGCTAAAGATATGCAACCTCATGTGTTCATTTGCTCACATGTTCCTCTGTGTTTTTTTCCTCTGAGAGAGAAAAAAGGAAGAGAGAGAGACACACCAGCCACTGTTCGCCCACACATCTTCAGGTAGAGAAGCAGCACTGATTATCAGCACTCAGTTATGTAGTGCTTCAAACATCCCTGTGGTCTGAACACATTGAGAGAGGCATGTATTACAGACTGTGCTTTCTTATTCGTGTGGGTGTTTATTCTGTCACCAGGGTATTTTTGCCTTGAAAGCAATTCCTCTGATTCAAGTGATGCTGTTGCAGCAATAATGCGACCGTTCCTTTAAACAACAGAGAGCCTTTCCCAATAACCATGACGCATTGAGCACTAAATTATGCCACACGATTATTTCTCAAGGTCTTTCAAGGCCATTCTATCAAAAGCAGACAGAAGAAAGCAGGAATCAATGGGGTTTCATACATGAAGTCAATATATGTAAAGCACATGGGCCGAATGCTCAGATTTGCTCATTGCTAATGCACTGACCCATCAGCTCACACACTCCTCCGCCGTTTACTCATTTCTCCACAATCGAGTCACCCAGTCACTCATTCTCCCCTCAATTCCTGCCCCACAGACAGGCTTACACTGATTATACAGACATGTTATTCAGATCCTTAAAACTTTCAACACCCACAGGGAAAATTGCATTAATAGAATCAGCTACTGTAGCTTTGGCCTCTTTTAGGTTGTTTTAAACCACGGAGACAAGTTCAACTCTCTGATACAGCAAACCACATTGACCTGCATAAGGAACATATAGCAAGAAGATGATTTGAATGTTAATTTGTCAGTATAATGAACCACTGGTTACTTCAGAAACTGTTCAAAAGGTTCTAGTTGGTACTGTAGCATATATAGTACATCCAAAAAATGCTTGGTTGTCATAATCCACAGTTAAGTCAAAAATGGACAAACCCAACACAAACTCA
Organism: Danio aesculapii; assembly: GCF_903798145.1. NCBI lineage: Eukaryota > Metazoa > Chordata > Actinopteri > Cypriniformes > Danionidae > Danio > Danio aesculapii. The sequence continues at coordinate 11,860,716 of NC_079453.1, forward strand.
CGCCAATTCATAACTTTTTGATTTAGTGGCTAATTCATTTGAATTTATACTGTCTCATTCATACATTTTAGTACAATTTGCTTGACCCCCAATGATGGTTGGGTTTAGAAGTGTGTTTGGGGTCACACCTCCTTTTACAAAGTCACAAAATCGAATGAATTTGACCGAATTAGCCACTAACCTGACAAAATGTAGAATTAGGTTCCCATTGGGTAAATTCCTTCAATTACATTTAAATGACACTTTTAAAGCTAACGGTTGGGTTTTGTTCACATTTGAGCCAATGTTGGGTTACAGTAAACCAGTATATTTTTGAAGTACACAGTGTTTGTTCAAACTTGTATAAAACGAGCTAAAAAAAAACATATTTCTTGTATTTATAGGACAATTTATTTGTTTTATGTTCAATCCAGGGTATAAACTGTCAATATAGGGTGTTTTGTATATACATTAATGAGGAAAAAAAAAATATCATAAAAAAATGGCTGCAATATAACAAAGAGTGAAAAAATTAAGGGGGTCTGAATACTTTTTGTACCCACTATATATATATATATATATATATATATATATATATATATATATATATATATATATATATATATATATATAGTGATAGGAGTGCCCAAATTTGGTCCTGGAGGGCTGGTGTCCTGCAAAGTCTAGTTCCAACCCCAATCAGATACACCTGGGTTAGCTAATCAAGCTCTTACTAAGCTTTCTAGAAACATCCTTGCAGCTGTGTTGAGCTAAGTTGGAGCTAAAATCTGCAGCCCCCTTTGATTTTTTTTTCTTTTTTAAATATTTCTCAAATGATATTTAACAGAGCAAGGAAATTTTCACAGCATGTCTGATAATATTTTTTCTTCTAGAGAAGGTCTTATTATTTATATTTAGGCTAGAAAAAAAGCAGTTTTTAATTTTTTATCAACCATTTTAAGGTCAAAATTATTAGCCCCTTTAAGCAATTTTTTTCTATAGTCTACAGAACAAACCATTGTTATTCAATAACTTGCCTAATTACCCTAACCTGCCTAGTTAACCTAATTAACCTAGTTAAGCCTTTAAATGTCACTTTAAGCTGTATAGAAGTGTCTTGAAAAATATCTAGTAAAATATTATTTACTGTCATCATGGCAAAGATAAAATAAATCAGTTATTAGAAATTAGTTATTAAAACTATTATGATTATAAATGTGTTGAAAAAAATCGTCTCTCCATTAAAAAGACATTGGGGGACAAAATAAATAGGGGGGCTAATAATTCTGACTTCAATTGTGTGTATGTATGCATGTATGTATGTATAAATATATAAGGGTGTATGTATAAATATATAAGGGTGACATGGTGGCTCAGCGGTTAGCACCGTTGCCTCACAGCAAAAAGGTTGCTGCTTCGAGTGTTGGCTGGGTCAGTTGGCTTTCTGTATGGAGTTTGCATGTTCTCCCCTTGTTTGTGTGGGTTTCCGGGTGCTCTAGCATCCCCCACAGTCCAAAGTCATGCGCTATAGGTGAATTGAATAAACTAAATTGGCTGTAGTGTATGTATGTATAGTGTATGAGTGTAAGGTATGTGTGTGAATGTGAGAGTGTATGGGTGTTTCCCAGTACTGGGTTGCAACTGGAGGGGCATCTGCTGCGTAAAACATATGCTGGATAAGTAAAGGGACTAAGCTGAAGAAAAATAAATGAATGAATGGATGTTCAATCCACTTAGATCTGTAAAAAAAAAAAAGTTTACTTAATTGTTTTGTTCTGGAAAAATATGAAGGAATTGTATTGGTGTAACTACCTGGTTTGGGGAGGTCGTGTTCCCACAATGATTTGCATGGGATGGCATCACAAGGGGGAAATGTTGACAAAAAAAACATCCTAGGTGTTTTAAGTTAGGAAAAAAAAACTTGTAGGAGGTAATTCCTTGCTTAGTTTAAAGATTTAGAAGCATTTCAAGTAAGGTTTTAAAATTTACCATCTTGCAGAGGAGTAGCGCTCATGCTTTAGGTGTGCAGCTTAATTAACAACAATATTGTTTGCTACAGTACACAGTGAACTACAACTGTGCTAATGCAGTTCTGAGATTATACTCAGTCATCTGTTGCCCTTATTAAAGCAATTGCTGTTAAACCGGCAAAAATAGGAGAATTTCTGGTTGTCCAAGTTAAAGCAATTTAGTTTTAAAACATTGTTCCAGGCAAATAAATTGATAAGTTCATAGGTGATTTAAATGAGAATGATTTGAAAATTGATTCTAAATGAATTTTGCTCGTGTTGCCTGAAATGGGTTGAAATAATAAAATTACAAAGAAGTAAATAGCACAATTCAAAGAGGTTGAACATTTCAATTTTGTGGAAATGTTTTCTTAAAAATATAATTAAGTTGGCACCATTATTATGTACACCAACATGCACCTTTTAGGGGTACATACTTTTAAAAACACATACACTTGTTTTTCAAATTGATTTTTGCTGAAACCATCAAAACAAAAAGGTAAAAGCTTTAAAAAAAGTTAGCAATGTAAATAGCATGGATACTTTAAATTGTTTATTTATTATCGTCATTATCTTCACCAAAATAGATTGGGATCTCAATCAAATATTAATATTGAAGTACTATATTGTCATCATGCCTCAAACAGTATTTAATTATATAAACAGTGGGTACGGAAAGTATTCAGACCCTCTTGCATTTTTCACTCTTTCTTATATTGCAGCCATTTGTGAAAATTAGTCGCAAAACGTTAATTTTTCTTTTCTCATTAATGTACACACAGCACCCCACATTGACAGAACTCAGAATTGTTGGCCTTTTTGCAGATTTAAAAAAGAAAAACTGAAATATCACATGGTCCTGAGTATTCAGACCATTTGCTCTGTATTTAGTAGAAGCACTCTTTTGATCTAATACAGCCAGAGCCTTTTTGGGAAAGATGCAACAAGTTTTTCACACCTGGATTTGGGGATCCTCTGCCATTCCATGCTCTCCAGTTCTGTCAGGTTGGATGGTAAATGTTGATGGACAGCATATTTAGGTCTCTCCATAGTTGCTTAATTGGAAAGTCAGGGCTCTTGCTGGGCCATTCAAAAACAGTCACAGAGTTGTTGTGAAGCGAGTTCCTTGTTATTTTAGCTGTGTGCTTAGGATCATTGTCTAGTTGGAAGGTAAACTGTCAGCCCAGGCTAAGGTCCCGAGCCAAGAATTAAGGCCAAACAGTTCTATCTTGCTCTCATCAGACCAGAGAATCTTCTTTCTCACAATTTTAGCAAACTCCATGCGGGCTTGCATGTGTCTTGCACTGAGGAGAGGCCACTCTGCCATAAAGCCCCGACTAGTGGAGGACTGCAGTGATGGTTGACTTCCTACAACTTTTTCCCATCTCACAACTGCATCTCTGGAGCTTAGCCCCAGTGATCCTTGGGTTCTTCTTTACCCTCTCTCTAAAAAAATTACCTACAATACAAAACATTTAACTGCATTTTTAACATCAAACTAAAGCACATGCAAACAGCAAATACTTTAGAAATTTAGTCTTAAAAAAAAAACACAAGTCAAGAAATGTGAAATATTTTCAGTTTCTTAATTTTTATTAAGCAAATTCCAGATTACAAAGAAGAAATGCCACAGTCTCAGTAATAATAATAATAATAATAATAATAATAATAATAATAATAATAATAATAATAATAATAATAATAATAATAATAATAATAATAATAACTGTCATCATCATCTTAAGTATCAGGCACAATTGCTTTGGCATTATGGAATGAAAGGCATGCGAAGCTGAAGAAACAGAAAACTAAAAGGCATTTAGCTGAGAGAGAGCGAGAGAGAGAGAGAGAGAGAGAGAGAGAGAGAGAGAGAGAGAGAGAGAGAGAGAGAGAGAGAGAGAGAGAGAGAGAGAGAGAGAGAGAGAGAGAGAGAGAAATCGAGAAATGAAAGGTAAAAGAGGAGAAGACAAGTCAAATGAGTGAGGCAGCTTTAGCTTAATGGAACTTTGAGTGAGACAAATCAAGACAAAGGACAGACCATGGGGAGAAAGCAGAATAATAAAAACTTCAGAGGAAAAGGCTATGAAAATGAAAATATAAATAAAAAATGTCATGCAAAATGGTACATACATATTTATAAGCCAGACCCTCAGCGTAGACGGCAACAACAACAAATGTCAACTGGAACTGCGAGAGCAGAAAGCTCATTATAACGCAATTATTAGCAAAAGACAAAAACATAAACATATATTCACATTTTTTAGACTTAAAAGCAGACTAAATTTGTACCATCAGCAATGCTTGAATAAATATTAGGATCCAAAAATCATTCCCCCTGCTCTTTTCAATTTCCATAAATCAAACCTTCACTTCTGCATATTTCACGCATAATATGGCTATAATATAGATTATTATTCTATGAATTTCTTTTCTATCCAGCAGGAGCCAGTCCTGTTCTTCATAACTATTTATATTTATATAACTATTTATCTTGACAGTATTTACACACAATAATGAACTCTATCAGTTATAACACTCTGGGAAATATTTCAAGCTTTTGTGCATGATAATATTAAGAGGTGATTAAGATAATCTCTGTTAGTTAATATACTTTATTTGGAGCTATTTTTGTACAAAGGTCAACATATAGGCATTAGGAAAAACTGGATTTATCGGTTTAATATTCATACTGTACAAACTGTCCTTACTGCATTGCTCAATCGATGCAGCACCGCAGGCACCAGGTATGGAAGTGCTGACTCATCTGCCTCGTTTTAGTCAATGAATCGAATACAAATTTCTCATAGCCCTGCTTGTGGTTCTGACAAGGTACTTTAGTCATTCTTTAATGCACTAATAATTCTTCGCCACTAGATGGCGCAATTTACTAGAAGTGGAAAACAAAATCAGATATTGCTTTGTGCCAGAGCCGTAACTGCCATAGACATTGAGGGAAACATAACTGCATATGGACAAATTGTCCTTCTGAGAGTTCGATATTGATGCTGTTTGTCGTGAGGGTGACAAAAAGTTTAAAAAGCAAATTGTTTAGCTGGTTATGAAGTCTAATAACGCAAATTACCGTTAAAAGGACAGAGAAGCCAATCCATAAAAAAGGCGGGCTTTGCTGTTTACAGAAACAAGAGACAAACACAAATTTCAGCTCGACGCTTCAATTTTTAACGGTGAAAAATATAAGGTAAGTTGTTAAGTATTAATATTTGACAACTGTTTAATAAAAGAAAAGTACAAACAATATACCCTTACGAAAACTAACCATGTTTTAAGTGGTAAACGTAACCATGGTGCATATATTTACCGTGGGACGGACTGGGGGTGAGACATGGTTAATATTGTAAAACAATAGATAATTCATGGGTTTTGAAACACTAACCCATAGTTTAACTAGTTATAATAATTGGTTATTAAAATGGTAGTCAGTGTGCCAAAAACACACTATACTAGCAAGAGCTAAACCATGTCCTGTGAGGCAAACTGCTAAACTTTGTAATAACCAATTTGAAAAGTAGCCATGGTTTACTACAAATAAAAACGAAAAAAACATGGGTTCAGTTGTTAAACCATGGTAACTAGATTTTAACAATATCCTACAGATAGCCTAGCAAAATCGAACCCATCCTGTTCAGTGTTGGGGAAATGTGGTCAGCAATCAGCATATTGGTCATATCCATGAAGCTATTGTAAAGATTTAATTGATTCTCTTAAAGAAATCTTCCTGTGTAAAATCCCTGAAGTTCCCATAATAGCCCTTTAAGATGTACACCCAGAAGGCTTTGACGATAAAATATACTCGTTAATTTGGGGCAGTTAAATCAAATGCACCACATTTAGACAAACTTCCCCATAGTCATACACTTGCTGGATTCAAAATATGTGGGAGCTATATTAAATGGCACAAATCACATATAAATCGCGATTCACCACATTCATTTTATGTTTGTACTTTAATCTTTTAATTGTAATTTAGCTTTTTATTTTCTTACATTTTTGATGTTTTCATTTATAACTGGAAGATGAGTTGGATATAGTGTAGCTCGAAGGGCTAACGTTAAACTTGTAGCACTGTATTGGCTATGCAATGTTGTTATTTATAATAATAAAATAAAAAAAAATAAAAAATACTGATTTAAATAGTTAAACCTGATTCAATGTTTTTTTTTTTAGTATTATTTAGTTTTCTCCCCCAATGTCAATAACATAGTTACGGCCTTGCTTTGTGCTATTATTAAAGGCTTTCTCATGCTGATTTCTTTAATCATTTTTAATAATTCCATAACAGATCTACTCTAAAAGATGATCTCAAACACTGCTGTGCTGCAACAGGCACAGGATGGATATACAATAGCTTCTCTCATAATATAGTATACACATAGGTTTAGATTTTTTTTTGTATAATAAATGATTAAATTAATAGTTGTAGTAATAATAATATCAATAATAAAAGCGAAGTAACGGCTGCATTAAGATGATGACTGAACAGCGAAGGAGAGAATATCTCCTGCATTCATATACTGTAGGAGTCAGTCTCAACTCTAGATTAAAGTAAATTGTTTCAAAGGTTTCCTTTTCGTATCGTGCTATGTCACTGCTAGACGTTATTATTTTTTATTCAATATGAGCGCACAAGAAAACACAAGGCATATTGAGGGCCGTGGGGCCAAGCGTACAACATCATCCCAGTAAAGAAACATCAGTCAGCTTTGTAGAACATCATCTACCCTCATGTACAAATCTAAAAACATTACAAATTGATAGTAAAGGATGAATCAGACCCCTGGACCTAAAGTTTTCCTTGCCCACGCGATAAAACATAATATGTAGAACTACACTAGATGACTACTGCAGTTTATATATGTACAGAAATTGTCTACTGAAACACATCTGTGACATCAATTAAAATAAAATCTGCCACATTTGGGGGCGCATTCGTGTCTGTATGCTTTAGTATAAACAAGGAATGGTATAAACAGCCTCATGACACTCATGATATATGAGGTGGAATGAAAAAATGGAATCAGTTTTTACATACAAATTTAAATATGTATACAATTGTTCTCAACTACTCCGGTCAGTATTTTGCACTGTTTTCCTGTTTTCATTCTCCTCCATACATTCTTTCTATATGTATAAATCCCAATTCCCTCAGTCCTTTGTTAAATCTCACACTGAGAATCTGTTAAAACATTATTCAGGCACAGAATTGCTAGTAAAATGCTTCATTGTCTACCTCTTTGCAACTTAGCACCCTTTCCTCCATTTTTTCCGCCATTGTCTCTGGAGTTTTACCCTCTTTCCTAAGGTTATGCTCATATTTGTGTTGTTTAGGTATCCAATGTGGGGGAGCTCTAACACGGGGATGCGCTCATACGCATATGCGCATGATAACGAGGAGGCGGGACTGCAGATGGGGGCGCGGCCATTGGGAGAGACTGAGGGACGTGGCTGCTGGAATGAGAGGAGTGGATGGTGTGAGGATAGGAAGAAGAGGAGGAGGAGGAAGCAGGTGGGAGGTGATAACTGGCCCCTGAGGAGGGGCCCGAGGAAGAGGGTGGATTAGATGGCCCGCTGCCTTTCGTCTGAGGAGGCAGAGGGGTCTGGTTGAGCTGAATGGAGATGTCGCTGGACACCTCAGAGCCGCTGCGTCCACGTTGAGGAGGAGGCCACGAGTCGGGGTGCAGGTACTGGCCACTGTAGTCACTGCATTCAGATAGACGAGGGCGATACAGTGCAGGGTGGGGTCGGTACATCTCTTCCTCAGCGTAACGTTTCATGAAGAGATAGACTGACATGACCCCAGCACCCTAGTGAAAAAAAAATAGTCAATAAGATGCATAATTCGACTTATTTCAAATTCAAGGGAAGATCATGCAACTGAAATGTTCGTACAATCTAACAGGTCACACTTTTTTCTGTGACAGTGCCATGCAAAAAAAAATAAAACAAACTTTTAGGGCTGGACTTTTTTTTAAAAACATAAATTTAGCCAATTAGAAATGCTCCCTGCCCAAGGGGTAAGGGTTTGGCTGGTAAGCATGACCCAGTTAGCCATAACTACACCATCTGGGGGCAAAAAAATGTGACAAGATGGCAGAAAAAGATGAAAGAAAAAACATATGCAAATTCATCAGTGCAATTTTCATTGAACACAGTGTTACCGCGCATGATAGTCGGGAAAAAACATGTCATCTATTTTAATGAACTTTTTATTTTTGACTTTCAAACGTTTGGGCTTAGTTTTTATTATGTTTTTATTCAGCAAGGACAAGTTAACCAGAAAAAAAGTGACATTTTATAAAGATATTGACAGTATTTTATTAAAATAAATGCTGTTCTTCTAAAGCAGAGATGCCCAAACTAGGGCCCGTGGGCCAAAGTTGGTCCTTTGTATCCTTTGATTTAGCCTGCCAGAGGGAAAAAAATTGGGAAGGATTGGGTAATGCCTTTAACAGAAATTCTCATTTCTGTTTTAATGTAACCTTTTGTTTGTTTGTTTGTTTGTTTGTTTGTTTTATTGTTAAGCTACAAAAAAGCAAACTGAAATTAAATGTAAATGAATCAGATTTTTAAAAAAGTACATACTGTCACTTAACAAACAGGATAAATCAGAAGACACAAGCGTGCAAATCAGGTTTAGCATGACTTGTGTATTCGACATTGAACTCCATTGTTTTATAAATGGATTTTTTAAAGAGCCCCTATTATACATTAAAAAAGGGTCATATTTTGGTTTTGGGGGTCTCCAACTACAGGCTGATATGCATGCAAGGTCAAAAAACACTTTCATTATCTTTTAATATGCATTTATTTTAACCTAATTATCCCAGCGATTCTCATATGATTCGTTCAGCGATTCATTTGTTCCCAAACCCCTCCTTAGCACGATGCTAATCTGCGCTGATTGGACAGATGACAGTCTGTAGCGATTGGTCGACAGCATTCAGCGCGAGACAGAAAGAAATGCCCACCACAACTTATCAACAATATTGAGGTTGTCAGAGTGCAGAGTGTATGTGTGAGCATACCTGCCAACACTCCCATTTTTTCCAAGAGTCTCCTGTATTTCAGACCCATCTCCCGCCACCCTCCCGTTTTTTTATTTTTCCCGGAAAACTCCTGTAATTTTTCAACGTGGCTTTAGACGCGATATGAGAATATAAAAAGATAACCAGATACACTACAAGCGGTTACAAGTAACAAAACTCAATTAAATACATCATTTGCGAGCTTGAGAAAAAAAAAAGGCAACCATTTTAATCGCACGTACTAACACTTGTGAAATAGAGGAAGAAACTGGTCCATGAAAGGTGTACTGTAAAGTTTCCTTCAAGCTCTGCAAAGTCACATACATCAATAGTCTTTTCTGATCCTTCCTTTAACAAATGGCCATTGAATCCCCCATTGTAAGCGTGTAGATTGCTCAACACTCGTCAGAAAAATGAAAGGAACACAACACAAGGCTGGGGCTATAATGCTGTGGTATTTTTGCAAAAATTAACTTCAACCACTGACTCTTCACAGTTTCATCATAGGGAAAATAACACTTTTTTTCCCTCACACTTCCAATAATGTACAGCTGAGCACAACTTCTTCGCAATATGATTCAACCAGCGTCTGCTTCAGTGTTCTTCTTCTTAGTCTTCTTCTTCTTCTTCTTTTTCTTCATTGCTACTGTGTTTGTGGGCGGGGCCAGGGGGGTTAAAATTTCCCAGGTTTGCGCACACAATAAATGTGCAAGGCTTAAGTTCCGTTATCAAGATGATTCATTTGAAACTCGATGAGTCGACTCTTTTATAGATGAATCAATAGTATTAAACATGGGGCACTTTTTCAGATTTAAGCTGGATATTTCACTTTACTTAGAGCTGTGTTACACACTACATGGAAAGTCATTTTCAAAAACCCATAATAGGGGCTATTTAATGGTTTTATTGTAATAAGTTCGTTAAAATAATATACATTTTAAAAATATTAGAAAGCATTAGTAAATACGGTTGAAGTAATTTTTTCTTTTTATTTATAATTATTGTGAAATAAATTAGGAAATTACCCATGGCAACTTTAATGTAATAGTTTGCTATATTTACTTTCGGCCCACAACTCTCAATCAAGCTTGGATTTTAGCCCTTCACAAAAAAAAAATGTTTGGGCACCCCTGTTCTAAACATTCTGTTCAACTTACTAAATCAACATTTCTGAAAGATCCAATAATAACATATGTATTAATGTGTTCAAAAAGAAAACGTATGTTGTTTTAAAATATTACTTTTTAAACTGTTTTTATGACAACATTAATCTAGTCTTGTTTAGCATAAACATAAAAAATACTACAAAGCCCAAATGTTGAATGGAAGCATAGGTTGTGCTTAAATGTTTAGTTGCTAGTACAGTTTGTGATATACACTACCTAACAAAAGTCTTGTTGTCGATCCCAGTTGTAAGAGCAACAAATAATAAGTTGACTTCTAGTTGATCATTTGGAAAAGTGGCAGAAGGTAGATTTTTCTGATGAATCATCTGTTAAACTGCATAGCATTCATCACAAATACTGCAGAAAACCTATTGGAACCCGCATGGACCCAAGATTCTCACAGAAATCAGTCAAGTTTGATGAAGGAAAAATCATGGTTTGGGGTTGCATTCGGTATGGGGCGTGCAAGTGATCTGCAGAGTGGATGTCACGATCAGCAACTTGTGTTGTCAAGATATTTGTGCTGCCGATTATATTACAAACGACAGGAGAGGGCAAATTCTTCAGCAGGAGAGCGCTCCTTCTCATACTTCAGCCTCCACATCAAAGTTCCTGAAAGCAAAGAAGGTCAAGGTGCTCCAGGATTGGCCAGCCCAGTCACCAGACATGAACATTATTGAGCATGTCTGGGGTAATATGAAGGAGGAGGCATTGGAGATCAATCCAAAGAATCTCGATGAACTCTGGGAGTCCTGCAAGAACGCTTTCTTTGCCATTCCAGATGACTTTATTAATAAGTTATTTGAGTCATTGCAGAGATGTATGGATGCAGTCCTCCAAGCTCATGGGAGTCATACACAATATTAATTCTTCTTCCACTGCACCATGACTTAATATTCTATAGTGGACATTATTTCTGTTGAGTGACAAGACTTTTGTCTAAGCAAAGTCAGACCATACAGTCAGTCCTAATTAAATAATTCAAATTCAAGGCATGATCATATTTTATTTTGGTAAAACAAGAGGTTGTTCTATATTATTAGCCACTTTTGATACCAAATGATCAAGTAGAAGTCAAGTTATTATTATAAACTTGGATGAGTGACAAGACTTTTGTCAGGTAGCGTATTATTATAGTATTTGCTAGTATATAAAAAGGGTTTGATTTTCCATTTTATTTATTTAACCCTAAGCATTTGTCCACCTCCAGATTAAAAGTTAAATGATGTTTCTTAAGTGTGATCTGCTGGGACCCCACTGCATCTGCATGAATATAAGTGGAGGTTACTGCAGACACTAGATGCTGACATTTACAAATTGCTGCACTGAACTTGTGAATTAGCATATATGCAGCAAAACAGAAATGTGTAGCCTTCACCCCAGCAAAAGCTTGGCTAAAATTAATGCATACTGATGAGGGCAGACCTATTGGTTTAGAAGCGAACAGCAGTGAAAGCTGTTAACACAGCTGCATATTAATGAACTGAGCTCTGTGATAAGAGTACACACAACGTCAGCTCGAGTGCTAACAGATGCTGGTCTCTGTCACTGACCTCTTTGAGCAGGAAGGAGCTGGCAGCAAAGGCAAACGACCAGCCATAGTGGTAATGAAAGAACTGCTCTGGCTCCCGAGGCCTGTTCATCACTTCATCATTGATACTGGAGATATACAAAACCAGGCCAACCACTAAACTCAAACCTGAGAGAGAAAAAAGGAGAAGACAATAAATATTGGCAGGATAAAGGATAAGGTTAAAACAAATTTATTATCAAATTAGTTAATAAAAAAGAGGAAAGAAGGAAAGACTAGAAACAACGTGCTGAAAAACAATGCTAAATCTATTTGATTTCGAGATCATTTAATGTAGTTTCTCAGATCTGCCCAAGCTAGATTCATAGCATGACCAGCTGAAAAATGCCTAGAAATCCTCTAAAAACAGCCAAGTGACAAGCTTGAACTGACGCTGGATTTCTTAAAGTAGATGTTTTTGGCTTGTCTTAGCAAGTTTAAGATGGTCATGCAGCCTGACCAAGCTTGCATTTAGCTGGATTCCAATCCTGACCAGCTGAAAAAGAAGAAAACCTCTCAAATGCTACCCAAAAGACCAACCTGACCAGGCTCTGGTTTGCTGGTCCTACAGTAGATACATGATCATGATAGTTATAACATGATCTGCTGGTCTGGCCAAGAATGTGTTCATCTTCATTTGTAGTCTTAAAAGTTAAGTGTCCAAAACCCATCTAAAACTATAGACAATGTCCAGTCTGATAGATAGTTTTCTGGCTTAGATGGAATAAGGTGGTCTTAGGTGGCCTCCCAGACTAACCAAGTTTGCGTTCAACTACATTCGGACCCTCTCAATCTAACCTTAGGCTTAATGTAGGTCTTAGATGGCAATTTCTTATATCATCAACATCTCTGGTAAACATGGATCTTATAATTGTTAGTCTTCTCCTCTAGATGTCACTATTATCCTTACCTTGCTCGATGTTACAGTGAATAGTTATCATGGTGAACGCAGGTGGGGGATGTGAACACTTGTATGGTATGTAAATATTTCAGATTTTGTAAGCGCAGCTCTGTTTTTTTAACAGTTCCTATCCTTGCTGATCTGGACCAGTCAGCACAAATACATTATCCATGGTGGTGCTAATAAGGGAGCTCTCGAATGTAATACAAATGCAGTTGTTGCCTTGGTAACACAAGTTTAACATAAGCAGCAATATAGATGATGATTATATATTTAATTTTTTAACCCTTATTTTTAAGTGATATTTACTTTGGTAATAAGTAAATATTCAGTGAGTCGCATATGGAGAAACTGGCAGCCAGGTAACAGATTGGCTACATCCAGGGGCCCCACTGGGGGGGAAAGTTAGGAGGATTCTAAGGGCCCACACCATTTTGGAAACACATAGGGCCCGTTCCGGCCAGCGGCGCCCCTGGCTACATCATTTGCACAATACTGACACAGTTGTCTAAAAAGGGGTCATTCACATACAGAATGTTTTGTAATCATGCTGTGCTGTACTAGGGTTCCGTGGACATATAACTGGAACCATACCTTACTGTTATTAGAACCATTTGGCACCATAGTGAAAAAGCTGACAAGAATAAAGCAATATGCATAATTTTGCCATGCTGAGGTGAAATATATTTTATGATTGTATATATTATGATTACATTTGATCTTAAAGGTGCTCTATAAAAAAATCTAGGTATACCTAGGCATAGCCAAAGAGATCAGTACATGGAAATGGGCACACGGTGAGTGTAAAACCCAGGTAGATATAGGCATATCAGAACACAAAACAGACTGTTGCGTGACTTACAGGGCACACCTTTATCATTTGCATGTACTTTAGGTCACATTATACGTTATCGGGACCTGACGAGCTGCCATGTCATCAGGAGATCAAAAGTTGGTCTGAAATCATTAGTATGCATTCTCCAAGCTGCGTTTGAAATGTTACAACGTCTCCTAGTGAGACCACAATGATCTATGCACAATGATCAATGTTATTTTAAAGTTTATATTACATTTACTATGTATGTATGGCTTTTATTTTGAAAACAGGAGACACAGATTGTTTACTATGCATTACCAAGCAACAACTCCAGGTGCCATCTGTTCATATACTTGTCTAAGACTCAAAACATGGGATAAACAGATTATAAATATATTCAGCTCTACCCTGAAGCAGTATAGATGAGTATATGTGATTAGTGATAGGGTGTTAAGTAGATAAAGTGTTAATATACTTCAGAGTCACTAGGTGATTTCCAAAAATCTAATACATTTTATTAAACTATTAAAATTACCATATTTTATCCATAACTTAAAGAAGAAAAATAGTAGTTAATAGTAACATAAAAAAACTACATGCAAACAAAAAGCCATCAACCTGATTACGTTATATTAAAGACACAGCACATTGATTTTATGGCACCAGGTTAAACTTTCGGACACCTTTACGGTACTCATACATCAAAAATAAATACAAGCCACAACTGAACATGGAGGATGTGTCTCCAAGTGGCATTTTTCAAAGTTAAATCATCAATAGACTTGGGCCTATTGGCATGTGTGTGCCATTTTGTACAAGTTTATATATTTATAACCACCTCACAGGATATTGGGGGTCACGAGTCACTGGCATTGTTATTTTCGGGGTCGCGGGCTGAAAAGTTTGGGAACCCCATGTACTAGCATGCTCTCATGTAAGTCCAGCTGCTCTAACCTCTTTACTGTAGCACAGACTAACATGGGGACACCCATCACCTGCCATAGATCAACCAATATCATTCATTCTATTTCCTTCAGCTTAGTCCTTTATTTATCAGGGTCGCCACACCGGAATGAACTGCCAACTGTTCCGGCATACGTTTTACACAGCGGATGCGCTTCCAGTCACAATCCAGTACTAGGAAACACCCATTCACACACTACGGCCAATTTAGTTCACTAATAGCACATGTTTTTGAACTTTGGAACCCAAGCGAACACAGGGAGAACTTGCAAACTCCACACAGAAACGCCAACTGGCCCAGCAAGGACTCAAACCAGCGACCTTCTTGCTATGAGGCAACAGAGCTAACCACTGAGCCACTGTGCCACCCTAGATCAACTAATATGATCATTATTAAGATGTTTAAACAATGAAAAATATCTTATCACAATATTTGAGAATCAGAATCTTAAAGATTTCTCAATATAATCAATTTGAGCCAAGAATATTGTCAAAAGAAGCTTTGCGTGAACAAATACAGCAGGATATATTACAATTGTAACATTATTGTTGTTTTGTCCATCCCAACCATTTGAATTTCCATAGGAAATTTGGAGTGAACTCTGTAGACTTTTTATGCCCAACATACAGCACCCTACACACTGACTAACATTTACCATCTGAAAAAGCATAATAGGAGCTCTTTAAAGCAATATATTGTACAGCATATAAGAAATAAACTCCAGAACTAGTGCAAACATATCCATATTACTGTAATTATGTTTTTTCATTGCTTTTATTTATGTTGTACTTATTTTGTTTTGCGTACAGCAGATATGTACATCTAAATGCTGCTCTGAGCTATGTGAAGGTCGTCAGGATGTTCAATAACAGTATACTGCTGCAGCACTCCAAAGCAATGAATAAAAAAAGAACCTCGCCTTGACCACATGTGTAAAAAATGTGTATGGTACACCTCATTAGTCAAGAGAGAAACATTAGCATTCACGCAAAAGGGACTTAAATGAAAATGACAATTGAAATAAACAAATACGGCTTGTAAACAATGACATAAAAGCGCCGTTCATGCTGCAGTGTTTTCCCATTATGGAATAGTACAGTCAACATTGTTTTCTTCTGAAGGCTCAGTGCGGAAAGAGAACGATAAAGCAGTGCACCAACACACAACCTGTCATACCGGGAGACATTAACATTTATAGTGTGCTCAAATGTTGCTGTGTTGATGATGGAGAAAGCTCTGCTGCGGTAATTGTGGAGCGGGAGAGAGAGAGCGCTAAGGAAAAGCCTCTAGCGTAATCAAACACATTATCACAGTCTGTCACTGCCAGCTGTCTGTGCTGCGAATACAGACAAGGAATGTGCTTACATATTGCCTTTTCTCATTAAAAAGGCAAGATATTGGATGTTGAACTGCTGTGTCACATCAGGGCATAGAAAAATGAGATGCAGAAAATACTAAAGCCTGCTACTATATAGTGGTGAACCACCATGCAGCAGCACGATCTAAGATATCACCTTTTTCCTTTTTTTTCTTTTCTTTGCAGTGTTGTGCATGTCTGTGTTCAGCATTTTGCAGCTTCGCTGTTGTGGTGTCTTGTGCGTTATTAATAATTCTGTAGTACAAAATGCTGAGCTAAATGTAACATTAGCACCTGATGCAGCGCTACACACCACACCACTGACAGGCTGCTACGGGAATCTGATGCAGTCAAACTTCCTTACAGAATCCTTAAACTGCAGCAGTGCATTAGAGCCATGGTTGCAACACATGGGACAAACCCCCTATCTAAACCATTGGGGGTTTGCTGATTCTCAACTCAGCCCATTGCTGCTGACTCCTTGCTTTTGCCTCTCTGTTCATTTCCTGACACCTAATGAAGACGCTGAGGCAAATTAGATTTTAACAGCCACTCAATGATTTACTGTATTGTAATTAGCAAATGTTGATTGTTTTGATTGGAGCGTAGAAGTGCAAATCAAGAGCTGCAATTAAGCAATAAGTTAGGAGAGACTGAGCTTTATTGCCAATTTCACCAGCATGGACCAAGCCACACTTTCAGCTAGACTTTATTGTGGATGGTAAGGGAACAGTGGGATGAAGGGGAAGGGAAGTAATGGCCCGTTTCCACTGAGTGGTACGGTACGGTTCGGTTTGGTGTGGTACGCTTTTATGGCCGTTTCCACTGTCAAAAAGCGTACCGAACCGAACCATACCGAACCATTGGTTAAGGAGGCAAAGTGAGGCGTGGTCCCGCTGCCGAACCTTTTTTAACAAGTTAACTCCATGTAACAGTTCCAGCTTTAAGCTATTGAGGGAAAATTATTGGATTATACATATTCATTCATTTTCGGCTTAGTCCCTTTAACAATCAAGGGTTGCCATACCAGAATGAATCGCCAACTTATCCAGAATATGTTTTATGCAGCGGATGCTCTTCCAGCTGCAACCCAACACTGGGAAACACTGATACACACACATACACTACAGCCAATTTAGCTTATTCAATTCACCCATAGTGCATGTCTTTGGACTGTGTGGGAAACCAGAGCACCCGAAGGAAACCCACGCAAACATGGGGAGAACATGCAAACTCCACACAGAAATGCTAACAGGCCCAGCCGGGCCTCGAACCAGCGACCTTCTTGCTGTGAGGCGTTTGTGCTACCCACTGCGCCACCATGATGCCAGATTACACATATTCTTTTTTATAATCCATTTTTTATTTGCAAAAATATATAACATTTTACAATCAGACAGAAAAGTTCTTTTAACAGCTATTATCCCGTATATTTTCCCCCACCCTGTTTTATGCACATCAGGAATCACAGAATAACTGTAATTTATACCAAGCAATTGATTGAATTACATCAAATTTGACATTCATAGTATCAGATGAGGGTTAAGTGTCCAAGATTTCCTTGATGTTGCATATATAGATTTTACACACAGTCAAATAGGGGTGTGAACCTACACTGGTCTCACGTTTCGGTTCGGTTACGATTATCATGCCATCGATTCGGTTCAATTCGATATCTTGGTGCATCACGGTGCATTGGCGATGCTTTCCATACATAATTAGATTTTATCTTCACAACACAAGAATCTATAAAGAAGACAGCATGAACATTTATGGCAAATAAACTAATGTAAATATTATCCCGCTTGCTTTTTGAGCCCTGTCAAGAGAGGTCTTAGACCCCTATGATTAATCATTGTCTTCACCCTCTTCAAAGAGTGAAGAACAGCCGTGGTTACAGTTTATATGCGCATAATACGCGGTTATCACAGATAATCCATAATAGACACAGTGGAGAAAACTTGCACTTCAGGCACACTTGTGTCTGGATCCACAAGTATCGCTTTAACAGCCAAGAGGGGAGGAAAAGCTACCTCACAAACACGCTAGCGGGTCAAAAGTCCAAAGAGAGAGAGAGAGGCAGATATGGATTTTTACAGCATTTCTCCTTAGTAGTGAAATAGTGGCTCGTGTGCTGTGTCTTCTTCAGTGTCAATGAAAGACTGTCCAGCAAACTCACAAGCAGTTGAACTGTGCATAATTATCTTCTTTTTAAGTAGTTGGAGCGTTTTATTTACTTGCCCTCGCCTCCTTCGCCATAGTATTCTAATGCGATATCGCACATGGGACATAAATGACATCACTTCATAATAACCGGATATGATCTATTACTGAACCAATATCGAATTGTCCCCATCTGCATCGCGGTCCACCGAAGAAACAAGTAATTTTGACACCCCTACCGTTAAAGTGTCAAGCATGGTTGATCCATGCTGATGACAGTTCTAGATACAGTATTTCCTATAGTGACTGTAACCAGTGCTTAACAGAGAGATCATGAGGGGGTTTCCAACTCTGTACCAACAGTTTCTTTGTAGCAGTTAAAGCAGCTAACCAAAATTTAAGTTAAATTGAAAGTTATCATTCAACAATATACAGGATCTTTGGGGAAGCTAATTTTTGTAACTTTAAATAAAATGTTCAGCAATTACAGATATTTTTAACCTCTCCACACAGATGCCCAGCTTGTGAACGCCCTCTAGATGTACAGAAAACTTTCATGGACTCATTCGGAGAAGTTCACACAGCTCCATAAATAATATTCATGGCATCCTGACATTTTCCCTCCACTCCAAATTGCTGAACTCACTGTCACCAGTCTCTTCTCCCTTATTCATAAACTGTGCATAGAATGTGATGCAAATGCAGAAGTGAACTGAAGTGGCATTAAAGAACTGAAGTGGCATTGCTGTTACCTTTCTTTGGTGCCAAAAAAAGCATGGGATATAACCATACAACTTAATTAAAACAGCTCCAGTTGTTTAAACACCTACTTTCGCCATCATTTGTGCTGGCCAGTCCCACAGTTCAATAACTGCATTAAAAAAGAACCAAAGTTCTTTGGAAATAAAATGAATAATTTAATTTGCATGTAAACGGGATTGAAGAGCTTTGATCTTGTCATGTAAATATAATGATGAGATAAAATTCTTAACCTGATTATTGAATCAATGTTAACCTGATATAATCAAGTTAATCATGTATGTCTAATTGTAGTAATTGATTCAAGGCAGGATTGATTCATGCTTTTGTGTTATTCATGCCAAACTCTGACCCTGGATATCTCAAATACTCATCAGATCAGGCAGCCTCTTGCCAGTATTTTATTATATAAATTTGATGAGCATGTGTGAATTGTAGTCAGTTTCTTTCTCACAGCTGACAAGAGTTGACTACGGTGTGCTCTTCTTCTTCTTCTGCTGCTGTAGCTCATCTGATTTAAGGTTGGACGGTGTGTGTGTTCAGAGATACTCTTCTGTAGATGGCTGTATTGCCAGCCTGTCATGATTTTGCCCAGTACGATGCAATCCTGGATTAACATCTACTGTATTATTTTTGTTCAAAAATGTACAGTAATCTATACGTATTCCCTACCCCTAAATCCAACCATAAAATCAGAGAAGTGCATAAACCTAAACGTAAGCCTAAACTTAACATGAACGGTAAATGTATTCCTTAATTCTGATTGGAATGTTGATCCAGGCTCAACATAAGTGTTAATATATAGTGCGATGGAACGCAAGGACCAGGATTGAGATATGCTGCTGTATTGACCTTATTCTACAACGCTGAAGTGCGCTCGTTTTTGAGATTGTTTTAGAACTTCCGATTCAGTTGCTTATGGGAGAAATGACTAGTTGCAAGAAATGAAAATGTAAGCTCGAAATTCTGAGAAAAAAATACTATTGCGAGAAACTCAAAACTGCAACTATTTCCTGTGAAGTCGAACTTGTTTCTCAAAATTGTGACTTTGTACATGTATCTTGATACAGTTTTTTTTTTACATTGCTAGAAAGATTAAATATGAGAAACCTTATAATTTTGTGAGAATTAAAGACGTTAGAGCAACCAACTCCCATACAAAGAATCACCGGTTCGATCCCCGGGTTACACATGAGGGCTCGTCCAGGATGGGATGACACACAGCGAACTCAAAATGATCACAAAATAAACTCAAAATAATCAGAACCGTGTTATTCACAGGCAATCTATATTACAGTATCGTATTTTACACTATGTATATGTTACTCAATCTGTTACTGTGCGCAGCACGTCTCAGTTTCCAATCTCCCAGTTGTCAATCATCTCCCTTCATCTCTCATGCAAACAACCAATCACATCTCACACTCCATACCGGAGGGCAGGACTAAACACATAAGTCAATCATTAAGGAACACCTAACAAAATTGTTAACTATTTGTATTTCTGTATCTGATCATGTTCTTAAAGACATACACACATATTATAACCAGTGTTGGGGAAAGTTACTTTTGAAAGTAGTGCGTTACAATATTGAGTTACTCCCCCAAAGAAGTAACTAAGTGTGTTACTTAGTTTTCACTTTTTATTGAAAGTAATGCGTTATATTACTTCTGTGTTACTTTTCCTTACTTGTCTGAGGTTTAATCTCCTTCAGAACTTGCAGGTGTTTTTTCACCTTTTTTATAGAGAAGCTCTGCATTGACAGTAACAGCCACCTATAGTATATAACCTACACCTTAATTTCCCTTGAAAAAAATGTAGGATAAAATGATATTTTGAGTACTTTCTGAGCCCAAAGCTATACAGTAGGTGAGAGTTCAAAGTGGCTATTACCGCCGTGGCTTATACCGCCGCCGTTTGAAATAAATGCTGCTCTGTTTTTAGTGTAAGACCGCAGTTTGTGAAAAAGCCGCCAGGGGGCGCAAAGGGACGGGATGCGAACGGAAAGAAATAGCCTTTACAGCAGCTCTCTCTCTCTCTCTCTCTCTCTCTCTCTCTCTCTCTCTCTCTATATATATATATATATATATATATATATATATATATATATATATATATATATATATATATATATATATATATATATATATATATAATTATGTATTTATTTAATTATATATAATTATAAATATATTCTTAATAAACTTCCCAGCCACAAATATTAAAAAAACACAACTTGTATTAAAACTGGGCGAGGATTAGAAAGAATACAATGCTTGTTATATAATTTAAAATGTTATTCCTCTTGTCCAATTTCTTTATGCACATTTTTTCACTCGCTACTCTGCCAGGAACTTCGCCGCTAGAGAGCACCTTCAAAAATCTCAATCTCATGGCTCATTCTTCACGAATATAGAATTAAAATAATGCCGCGTTTGGTTCATTGTGCATCCCGCGGGTGCAACCAACAAGAATTGTGCATTTTAGTTTAACTTTTTGAGCGTTAAAAGCAGTTCGGTGTTAGTTTTTATTTAAATATATCAAGCCGAAACTAAACAGCGCATTCTCTCCGCCTCCTCGTTCATAACCAGCGGGACCGGGACAACTGCTGAAGCAGGCAATAGAGAAACTCCGTCATTCATCATAATCTTTCTTAGCTGATGTTTCGGAGTCGAAAGAATATATTAAAGAAAAATGTTCTTTTAACAGTCCCTATATATTTTATCTTTTTCTTTCTTTTTTTCCTGTCATTTCTCTTCAGCAAATTATATTTTTTAAAGCTGCTTGATTCTTTTAAAACCGAAAGCAGAGCCCGTCAATTGGTGTTTTTCCATAAGATAGGTTTATCCTACGATAATTTATCCTCTGATCCTTTTGCATAAAGGTTTTAATAAAAAAAAAAAAACAGGTCACTTAATTACTTTCGATGTGCTAAAATATTTGTTAAACGAATGTTATTTAAAAAAAAAAGCATATGCACATATTACAATTGTAAAATAGTCTAAAATGCATGGTCTAATCAGAAATAAAGGAAATTAGTTATATTTAATGCATAAAATAGGCTAGCCTTTTTATAAATTGAGTTTAATTGATTTGAAACTTTTAATTGCATTTTAACGTCCTGTATAAATAATAAAAATTGCATCAGATTGACGAAAAAACGAATATTAATACCTGCAAACAGGGCCACGGTTACTTTTTTTTCACTGACTGGCATGACTGGCAAACGCGTCAGAAAAAAAAACTGCTGAATCTCTGCGAATATTTGGTTAACTTATAAAACAAATGTCTGGTTTAGTGATGTTAGTAATGCATAGAAAAATGCAAAGCAGAATTCTCCTGAGCTCATTAAACCACTGATGACAGCGACGGAATCACTGGCCCACCACGTTCTTACGAACATATTTTATTTATTAAAGGTATTATTTCATTGACCTGAACATAACCAGTTATAATATAATTACTAACCCATCCTCTAAAGCAGGCAACACTCTATTCAGCTATGTTTTGGGTTTTTACTTAGAAATATTTTCTTTTTGGCGAATGCTTGGAGCGTAATATAGATATTTTAAATAACAGGTAGTAGGGGTGGGCGGTACACCGGTGTCATAGTCATCACCGGTGTGACATTGCGCCACGACATGGATTTTCTAATACCGTCAATACCGTAATAAATAAATTATGCGCCTTGAACGGCTGCATATACATCAATAATAGCTAATTCTAAATAATAAGGCATTCAATTTTCTTCAAACGTTCAGTTGTGGTCTGAATACATGTCCTTATACTACAGGGCTCGAAATTGCAACCATTTTGGTCGCATGAGCGCCCGAAATTTAATCTATGCGCCCTCATAATATATTAGGGAGCATTTGTGTGTCTGAATATAATGAACAGGGAGCTTTTGTTACTGCAGGAAATACAAACGACTGAAGAGTGAAAAGTGCACAGGTTTGCAAACCTCCCCTACAGTTATAATAATAATAATGGCGCAGATGACAGCGATCATAACATGAGGTAAATGTTGATCCGCCAGCTGAGATCAATCGAGTGTTTTCGGAGAAGGTGCCCGAATCTTGATGCGTTGCATTCACCGCGTGTTCAGCGCAAATGTCCGCTAAATATAAAATCTAACACTGTACACATCATCGCCAAAGAAACTCACCTTTACTAAGTTTACACTGAAACTACGGCTCATAACAAAGAGCAGAATTGTGCCGGTGGTCATCATGAGAATCCTGCTCTGTCTGCTCATAAATTGGTGCGGCTGACTCGCCTGCTTTATTCCACCAACACAGAGAAATGAAGATCAGCTCATAACGAGACTGAGCATTTACAATGAACCAAACCAAAACTTTTAAAGAGTGATAGAAGTGAAACTTTCTTTTGTCCGTTCTTCCTTGAGATGTTTTTTTATTTTGCTATTGAAAGTAATTCCATGATATTATGCCGTCACCGTTCAAAAGATAAAAACATTCATTTTCATAAGGCCCCATATTTAATGCGGTTTCGTTTTTAAACGCATAGGTTTTGTTACGCCATCCGTCCTATAGGAGTTTTGGATTTTGTGTATTCATGTTTGTGAAAAACACTTAATAGTGGAGACCCCTTCCCCCTTCTCATAACCAAAAGCTTGTCTGTCAGGAGTTAATGGGCATCAGTGAGGCCGAAATCATGTCTATTTAAGTGTCTTTAATATGGTGTATAGATTATTATGCGTTATTGAAACATCAAGGGCGACGCAGCAAAGTCACTTATAAATTAAAATTGTATTATTTTAAGCAATTTTATTATTTTTTGCAACAGCCTTACGTTTAAAACGGAAACTTAACGGCGATTATAATCAAAAAGAACTCAGCCTATAAGGCTAGATGTTTTCTTTCCCTTATTTATTAATTTATTTGTTCATGTGTTTGGCGCATGTAACTCGTGTGCCATCGGAAAACTAGTGTAATGACGGCAAGCCATCTTTCCCAGACTCGGGGCAAAGTCCTGCCTCTCCTTTCACTCCGTCCCGAAGCCCCAGCTGGCCCTCCTGGCATCCTCTGCGTAAAACATATGCTGGATAAGTTGACGGTTCATTCTGCTGTGGCAATTACAGACTAATAAAGGGACTAAGCCAAAAAGAAAATGAATGACGAATGAATGAATGAATAAATAAATAATAAGAATAAAATAAAAATAAGGTAATAATCTTTACACACAGATGCCGCGTAAGTGGCCTTTTTTAATTTAGAGATGGTACATTTGAATTGCCTCTGCCATTTCTTCCCCCACCTCAAACCTGAAAGTTGAAGAGAGAACTATATTCTTTGAATAAAACTATTGAGCTATAAAAGGAAAAAACGCAGAAGAAATTTGCCATTATATTAATTTTAGCACAGCTGCCAGTCATTTTCACATTCGTTTTTCAGTTAGGGATTAATATTAAAGTAGCCTAGTAAAAATGTCTATACTATAATATTATAATTTGTTATATCCATTATT
Organism: Danio aesculapii; assembly: GCF_903798145.1. Lineage (NCBI taxonomy): Eukaryota > Metazoa > Chordata > Actinopteri > Cypriniformes > Danionidae > Danio > Danio aesculapii. The sequence goes on from NC_079453.1 coordinate 11,884,931, forward strand.
ATTATTATTATTATTAAAGCTATACAATTGACAAAACGCAGAGCCCTTAAAAAATTAGCTTTCATTTTGACATAGCTAAAGCACACGTTTAAAGTTATGTAAAAAAAACATCCCATTCTACAGCAGCAGTCAAGTTAGGACACTTAAAAATGCCTTTTGCGTTTGAAGATGATCGACCTGCGAAGTTATGTTTACAGTGTTATAAAAGAAAAAGGTAGGCTATTTAGTGCGTGTGGATTTACCGTAGACAGGCTTTCTGTTTGGCTAATGCCTAAAAATGTAAGTAAGTAACACATTAATTTTAGCAAATATTTTTAAAT